>NW_028226247.1:0-57320 GCF_052327205.1 Somniosus microcephalus | reverse complement strand
GCTTCTTCTGATTCACCCTCCAGACTTCACCTTCTCCTTCTCCTTATTCTGCTTCTTCTGATTCACCCTCCAGACTTCACCTTCTCCTTCTCCTGATTCTGCTTCTTCTGATTCACCCTCCAGACTTCACCTTCTCCTTCTCCTTCTTCTACTTCTTCTGCTTCACCCTCCAGACTTCACCTTCTCCTTCTCCTTCTTCTACTTCTTCTGATTCACCCTCCAGACTTCACATTCTCCTTCTCCTTCTTCTGCTTCTTCTGATTCACCCTCCATACTTCACCTTCACTTCTCCTTATTCTGCTTCTTCTGATTCACCCTCCAGACTTCAACTTCTCCTTCTCCTTCTTCTGCTTCTTCTGATTCACCCTCCAGACTTCACCTTCTCCTTCTCCTTCTTCTGCTTCTTCTGATTCACCCTCCAGACTTCACCTTCTCCTTCTCCTTCTTCTGCTTCTTCTGATTCACCCTCCAGACTTCACCTTCTCCTTCTCCTTCTTCTACTTCTTCTGATTCACCCTCCAGACTTCACCTTCTCCTTCTCTTTCTTCTGCTTCTTCTGATTCACCCTCCAGATTTCATCTTCTCCTTCTCCTTCTTCTGCTTCTTCTGATTCACCCTCCAGACTTCACCTTCTCCTTCTCCTTCTTCTGCTTCTTCTGATTCACCCTCCAGACTTCACCTTCTCCTTCTCCTTCTTCTGCTTCTTCTGATTCACCCTCCAGACTTCACCTTCTCCTTCTCCTTCTTCTACTTCTTCTGATTCACCCTCAAGACCTCACCTTCTCCTTCTCCTTCTTCTACTTCTTCTGATTCACCCTCCAGATTTCACCTTCTCCTTCTCCTTCTTCTGCTTCTTCTGATTCACCCTCCAGACTTCACCTTCTCCTTCTCCTTCTTCTGCTTCTTCTGATTCACCCTCCTGACTTCACCTTCTCCTTCTCCTTCTTCTACTTCTTCTGATTCACACTCCTGACTTCACCTTCTCCTTCTCCTTCTTCTACTTCTTCTGCTTCACCATCCAGACTTCACCTTCTCCTTCTCCTTCTTCTACTTCTTCTGATTCACCCTCCAGACTTGACCTTCTCCTTCTCCTTCTTCTACTTCTTCTGATTCACCCTCCAGACTTCACCTTCCCCTTCTCCTTCTTCTGCTTCTTCTGCTTCACCGTCCTGACTTCACCTTCTCCTTCTTCTACTTCTTCTGCTTCATCCCCCTGACATCACCTGCTCCTTCTCCTTCTTCTGCTTCTTCTGATTCACCCTCCTAACTTCACCTTCTCCTTCTACCTCTTCTGCTTCTTCTGATTCACCCTCCTGACTTCACCTTCTCCTTCTCCTTCTTCTGCTTCTTCTGATTCACCCTCCAGACTTCACCTTCTCCTTCTCTTTCTTCTGCTTCTTCTGATTCACCCTCCAGACTTCACCTTCTCCTTCTCCTTCTTCTGATTCTTCTGATTCACCCTCCAGACTTCACCTTCTCCTTCTCCTTCTTCTGCTTCTTCTGATTCACCCTCCAGACTTCACCTTCTCCTTCTCCTTCTTCTGCTTCTTCTGATTCACCCTCCAGACTTCACCTTCTCCTTCTCCTTCTTCTGCTTCTTCTGATTCACCCTCCAGACTTCACCTTCTCCTTCTCCTTCTTCTACTTCTTCTGATTCACCCTCAAGTCCTCACCTTCTCCTTCTCCTTCTTCTACTTCTTCTGATTCACCCTCCAGATTTCATCCTCTCCTTCTCCTTCTTCTGCTTCTTCTGATTCACCCTCCAGACTTCACCTTCTCCTTCTCCTTCTTCTGCTTCTTCTGATTCACCCTCCTGACTTCACCTTCTCCTTCTCCTTCTTCTACTTCTTCTGATTCACCCTCCTGACTTCACCTTCTCCTTCTCCTTCTTATACTTCTTCTGCTTCACCCTCCAGACTTCACCTTCTCCTTCTCCTTCTTCTACTTCTTCTAATTCACCCTCCAGACTTGACCTTCTCCTTCTCCTTCTTCTACTTCTTCTGATTCACCCTCCAGACTTCACCTTCTCCTTCTCCTTCTTTTGCTTCTTCTGCTTCACCGTCCTGACTTCACCTTCTCCTTCTTCTACTTCTTCTGCTTCATCCCCCTGACATCACCTGCTCCTTCTCCTTCTTCTGCTTCTTCTGATTCACCCTCCTAACTTCACCTTCTCCTTCTACCTCTTCTGCTTCTTCTGATTCACCCTCCTGACTTCACCTTCTCCTTCTCCTTCTTCTGCTTCTTCTGATTCACCCTCCAGACTTCACCTTCTCCTTCTCTTTCTTCTGCTTCTTCTGATTCACCCTCCAGACTTCACCTTCTCCTTCTCCTTCTTCTGATTCTTCTGATTCACCCTCCAGACTTCACCTTCTCCTTCTCCTTCTTCTGCTTCTTCTGATTCACCCTCCTGACTTCACCTTCTCTTTCTCCTTCTTCTACTTCTTCTGATTCACCCTCCTGACTTCACCTTCTCCTTCTCCTTCTTCTACTTCTTCTGCTTCACCCTCCAGACTTCACCTTCTCCTTCTCCTTCTTCTACTTCTTCTGATTCACCCTCCAGACTTGACCTCCTCCTTCTCCTTCTTCTACTTCTTCTGCTTCATCCCGCTGACATCACCTGCTCCTTCTCCTTCTTCTGCTTCTTCTGATTCACCCTCCTAACTTCACCTTCTCCTTCTCCTTCTTCTGCTTCTTCTGATTCACCCTCCTGACTTCACCTTCTCCTTCTCCTTCTTCTGCTTTTTCTGATTCACCCTCCAGACTTCACCTTCTCCTTCTCCTTCTTCTGCTTCTTCTGATTCACCCTCCAGACTTCACCTTCTCCTTCTCCTTCTTCTGATTCTTCTGATTCACCCTCCAGACTTCACCTTCTCCTTCTCCTTCTTCTGCTTCTTCTGATTCACCCTCCTGACCTCACCTTCTCCTTCTCCTTCTTCTACTTCTTCTGATTCACCCTCCAGACTTCACCTTCTCCTTCTCCTTCTTCTGCTTCTTCTGATTCACCCTCCAGACTTCACCTTCTCCTTCTCCTTCTTCTGCTTCTTCTGATTCACCCTCCAGACTTCACCTTCTCCTTCTCCTTCTTCTACTTCTTCTGATTCTCCCTCCAGACTTCACCTTCTCCATTTCCTTCTTCTGCTTCTTCTGATTCACCCTCCAGACTTCACCTTCTCCTTCTCCTTCGTCTACTTCTTCTGATTGACCCTCCAGACTACACCTTCTCCTGCTCCTTCTTCTACTTCTTCTGATTCACCCTCCAGACTTCACCTTCTCATTCTCCTTCTTCTGTTTCTTCTGATTCACCGTCCAGACTTCACCTTCTCCTTCTCCTTCTTCTACTACTTCTGATTCACCCTCCAGACTTCACCTTCTCCTTCTCCTTCTTCTACTTCTTCTGATTCACCCTCCAGACTTCATCTTCTCCTTCTCCTTCTTCTGCTTCTTCTGATTCACCCTCCAGACTTCACCTTCTCCTTCTCCTTCTTCTGCTTCTTCTGATTCACCCTCCTGACTTCACCTTCTCCTTCTCCTTCTTCTACTTCTTCTGATTCACACTCCTGACTTCACCTTCTCCTTCTCCTTCTTCTACTTCTTCTGCTTCACCCTCCAGACTTCACCTTCTCCTTCTCCTTCTTCTACTTCTTCTGATTCACCCTCCAGACTTGACCTTCTCCTTCTCCTTCTTCTACTTCTTCTGATTCACCCTCCAGACTTCACCTTCTCCTTCTCCTTCTTCTGCTTCTTCTGCTTCACCGTCCTGACTTCACCTTCTCCTTCTTCTACTTCTTCTGCTTCATCCCCCTGACATCACCTGCTCCTTCTCTTTCTTCTGCTTCTTCTGATTCACCCTCCAGACTTCACCTTCTCCTTCTCCTTCTTCTGATTCTTCTGATTCACCCTCCAGACTTCACCTTCTCCTTCTCCTTCTTCTGCTTCTTCTGATTCACCCTCCAGACTTCACCTTCTCCTTCTCCTTCTTCTGCTTCTTCTGATTCACCCTCCAGACTTCACCTTCTCCTTCTCCTTCTTCTGCTTCTTCTGATTCACCCTCCAGACTTCACCTTCTCCTTCTCCTTCTTCTACTTCTTCTGATTCACCCTCAAGTCCTCACCTTCTCCTTCTCCTTCTTCTACTTCTTCTGATTCACCCTCCAGATTTCATCTTCTCCTTCTCCTTCTTCTGCTTCTTCTGATTCACCCTCCAGACTTCACCTTCTCCTTCTCCTTCTTCTGCTTCTTCTGATTCACCCTCCTGACTTCACCTTCTCCTTCTCCTTCTTCTACTTCTTCTGATTCACCCTCCTGACTTCACCTTCTCCTTCTCCTTCTTCTACTTCTTCTGCTTCACCCTCCAGACTTCACCTTCTCCTTCTCCTTCTTCTACTTCTTCTAATTCACCCTCCAGACTTGACCTTCTCCTTCTCCTTCTTCTACTTCTTCTGATTCACCCTCCAGACTTCACCTTCTCCTTCTCCTTCTTTTGCTTCTTCTGCTTCACCGTCCTGACTTCACCTTCTCCTTCTTCTACTTCTTCTGCTTCATCCCCCTGACATCACCTGCTCCTTCTCCTTCTTCTGCTTCTTCTGATTCACCCTCCTAACTTCACCTTCTCCTTCTACCTCTTCTGCTTCTTCTGATTCACCCTCCTGACTTCACCTTCTCCTTCTCCTTCTTCTGCTTCTTCTGATTCACCCTCCAGACTTCACCTTCTCCTTCTCTTTCTTCTGCTTCTTCTGATTCACCCTCTAGACTTCACCTTCTCCTTCTCCTTCTTCTGATTCTTCTGATTCACCCTCCAGACTTCACCTTCTCCTTCTCCTTCTTCTGCTTCTTCTGATTCACCCTCCTGACTTCACCTTCTCCTTCTCCTTCTTCTACTTCTTCTGATTCACCCTCCTGACTTCACCTTCTCCTTCTCCTTCTTCTACTTCTTCTGCTTCACCCTCCAGACTTCACCTTCTCCTTCTCCTTCTTCTACTTCTTCTGATTCACCCTCCAGACTTGACCTCCTCCTTCTCCTTCTTCTACTTCTTCTGCTTCATCCCGCTGACATCACCTGCTCCTTCTCCTTCTTCTGCTTCTTCTGATTCACCCTCCTAACTTCACCTTCTCCTTCTCCTTCTTCTGCTTCTTCTGATTCACCCTCCTGACTTCACCTTCTCCTTCTCCTTCTTCTGCTTCTTCTGATTCACCCTCCAGACTTCACCTTCTCCTTCTCCTTCTTCTGCTTCTTCTGATTCACCCTCCAGACTTCACCTTCTCCTTCTCCTTCTTCTGATTCTTCTGATTCAACCTCCAGACTTCACCTTCTCCTTCTCCTTCTTCTGCTTCTTCTGATTCACCCTCCTGACCTCACCTTCTCCTTCTCCTTCTTCTACTTCTTCTGATTCACCCTCCAGACTTCACCTTCTCCTTCTCCTTCTTCTGCTTCTTCTGATTCACCCTCCAGACTTCACCTTCTCCTTCTCCTTCTTCTGCTTCTTCTGATTCACCCTCCAGACTTCACCTTCTCCTTCTCCTTCTTCTACTTCTTCTGATTCTCCCTCCAGACTTCACCTTCTCCATTTCCTTCTTCTGCTTCTTCTGATTCACCCTCCAGACTTCACCTTCTCCTTCTCCTTCGTCTACTTCTTCTGATTGACCCTCCAGACTACACCTTCTCCTGCTCCTTCTTCTACTTCTTCTGATTCACCCTCCAGACTTCACCTTCTCATTCTCCTTCTTCTGTTTCTTCTGATTCACCGTCCAGACTTCACCTTCTCCTTCTCCTTCTTCTACTACTTCTGATTCACCCTCCAGACTTCACCTTCTCCTTCTCCTTCTTCTACTTCTTCTGATTCACCCTCCAGACTTCATCTTCTCCTTCTCCTTCTTCTGCTTCTTCTGATTCACCCTCCAGACTTCACCTTCTCCTTCTCCTTCTTCTGCTTCTTCTGATTCACCATCCAGACTTCACCTTCTCCTTCTCCTTCTTCTACTTCTTCTGATTCACCCTCCAGACTTCACCTTCTCCTTCTCCTTCTTCTACTTCTTCTGATTCACCCTCCAGTCTTCACCTTCTCCTTCTCCTTCTTCTGTTTCTTCTGCTTCACCCTCCAGACTTCACCTTCTCCTTCTCTTTCTTCTGCTTCTTCTGATTCACCCTCCAGACTTCACCTTCTCCTTCTCCTTCTTCTGATTCTTCTGATTCACCCTCCAGACTTCACCTTCTCCTTCTCCTTCTTCTGCTTCTTCTGATTCACCCTCCTGACTTCACCTTCTCCTTCTCCTTCTTCTACTTCTTCTGCTTCACCCTCCAGACTTCACCTTCTCCTTCTCCTTCTTCTACTTCTTCTGATTCACCCTCCAGACTTCATCTTCTCCTTCTCCTTCTTCTGCTTCTTCTGATTCACCCTCCAGACTTCACCTTCTCCTTCTCCTTATTCTGCTTCTTCTGATTCACCCTCCAGACTTCACCTTCTCCTTCTCCTTCCTCTGCTTCTTCTGATTCACCCTCCAGACTTCACCTTCTCCTTCTCCTTCTTCTGATTCTTCTGATTCACACTCCAGACTTCACCTTCTCCTTCTCCTTCTTCTGCTTCTTCTGATTCACCCTCCTGACTTCACCTTCTCCTTCTCCTTCTTCTACTTCTTCTGATTCACCATCCTGACTTCACCTTCTCCTTCTCCTTCTTCTACTTCTTCTGCTTCACCCTCCAGACTTCACCTTCTCCTTCTCCTTCTTCTACTTCTTCTGATTCACCCTCCAGACTTCACCTTCTCCTTCCCCTTCTTCTGCTTCTTCTGATTCACCCTCCAGACTTCACCTTCTCCTTCTCCTTATTCTGCTTCTTCTGATTCACTCTCCAGACTTCACCTTCTCCTTCTCCTTCTTCTGCTTCTTCTGATTCACACTCCAGACTTCACCTTCTCCTTCTCCTTCTTCTACTTCTTCTGATTCACCCTCCAGACTTCACCTTCTCCTTCTCTTTCTTCTGCTTCATCTGATTCACCCTCCAGACTTCACCTTCTCCTTCTCCTTCTTCTGATTCTTCTGATTCACCCTCCAGACTTCACCTTCTTCTTCTCCTTCTTCTGCTTCTTCTGATTCACCCTCCTGACTTCACCTTCTCCTTCTCCTTCTTCTACTTCTTCTGATTCACCCTCCTGACTTCACCTTCTCCTTCTCCTTCTTCTACTTCTTCTGCTTCACCCTCCAGACTTCACCTTCTCCTTCTCCTTCTTCTACTTCTTCTGATTCACCCTCCAGACTTGACCTTCTCCTTCTCCTTCATCTACTTCTTCTGATTCACCCTCCAGACTTCACCTTCTCCTTCTCCTTCTTCTGCTTCTTCTGCTTCACCGTCCTGACTTCACCTTCTCCTTCTCCTTCTTCTACTTCTTCTGCTTCATCCCCCTGACATCACCTGCTCCTTCTCCTTCTTCTGCTTCTTCCGATTCACCCTCCTAACTTCACCTTCTCCTTCTCCTTCTTCTGCTTCTTCTGATTCACCCTCCTGACTTCACCTTCTCCTTCTCCTTATTCTGCTTCTTCTGATTCACTCTCCAGACTTCACCTTCTCCTTCTCCTTCTTCTGCTTCTTCTGATTCACCCTCCTGACTTCACCTTCTCCTTCTCCTTATTCTGCTTCTTCTGATTCACTCTCCAGACTTCACCTTCTCCTTCTCCTTCTTCTGCTTCTTCTGATTCACACTCCAGACTTCACCTTCTCCTTCTCCTTCTTCTACTTCTTCTGATTCACCCTCCAGACTTCACCTTCTCCTTCTCTTTCTTCTGCTTCATCTGATTCACCCTCCAGACTTCACCTTCTCCTTCTCCTTCTTCTGATTCTTCTGATTCACCCTCCAGACTTCACCTTCTTCTTCTCCTTCTTCTGCTTCTTCTGATTCACCCTCCTGACTTCACCTTCTCCTTCTCCTTCTTCTACTTCTTCTGATTCACCCTCCTGACTTCACCTTCTCCTTCTCCTTCTTCTACTTCTTCTGATTCACCCTCCAGACTTGACCTTCTCCTTCTCCTTCTTCTACTTCTTCTGATTCACCCTCCAGACTTCACCTTCTCCTTCTCCTTCTTCTGCTTCTTCTGCTTCACCGTCCTGACTTCACCTTCTCCTTCTCCTTCTTCTACTTCTTCTGCTTCATCCCCCTGACATCACCTGCTCCTTCTCCTTCTTCTGCTTCTTCCGATTCACCCTCCTAACTTCACCTTCTCCTTCTCCTTCTTCTGCTTCTTCTGATTCACCCTCCTGACTTCACCTTCTCCTTCTCCTTCTTCTGCTTCTTCTGATTCACCCTCCAGACTTCACCTTCTCCTTCTGCTTCTTCTGCTTCTTCTGATTCACCCTCCAGACTTCACCTTCTCCTTCTCCATCTTCTGCTTCTTCTGATTCACCCTCCAGACCTCACCTTCTCCTTCTCCTTCTTCTACTTCTTCTGATTCACCCTCCAGACTTCATCTGTTCCTTCTCCTTCTTCTGCTTCTTCTGATTCACCCTCCAGACTTCACCTTCTCCTTCTCCTTCTTCTGCTTCTTCTGATTCACCCTCCAGACTTCACCTTCTCCATCTCCTTCTTCTGCTTCTTCTGATTCACCCTCCAGACTTCACCTTCTCCTTCTCCTTCTTCTGCTTCTTCTGATTCACCCTTCAGACTTCACCTTCTCCTTCTCCTTTTCTGCTTCTTCTGATTCACCCTCCAGACCTCACCTTCTCCTTCTCCTTCATCTACTTCTTCTGATTCACCCTCCAGACTTCATCTTCTCCTTCTCCTTCTTCTGCTTCTTCTGATTCACCCTCCAGACTTCACCTTCTCCTTCTCCTTCTTCTGCTTCTTCTGATTCACCATCCAGACTTCACCTTCTCCTTCTCCTTCTTCTACTTCTTCTGCTTCTCCCCCCTGACTTCACCTTCTCCTTCTCCTTCTTCTGCTTCTTCTGATTCACCCTCCTAACTTCACCTTCTCCTTCTCCTTCTTCTGCTTCTTCTGATTCACCCTCCTGACTTCACCTTCTCCTTCTCCTTCTTCTGCTTCATCTGATTCGCCCTCCAGACTTCACCTTCTCCTTCTCCTTCTTCTGCTTCTTCTGATTCACCCTCCTGACTTCACCTTCTCCTTCTCCTTCTTCTACTTCTTCTGCTTCACCCTCCAGCCTCCAGACTTCACCTTCTCCTTCTCCGTCTTCTACTTCTTCTGATTCACCCTCCAGACTTCACCTTCTCCTTCTTCTGCTTCTTCTGATTCACCCTCCAGACTTCACCTTCTCCTTCTCCTTCTTCTGCTTCTTCCGATTCACCCTTCAGACTTCACCTTCTCCTTCTCCTTCTTCTGCTTCTTCTGATTCACCCTCCAGACCTCACCTTCCCCTTCTCCTTCTTATACATCTTCTGATTCACCCTCCAGACTTCATCTTCTCCTTCTCCTTCTTGTGCTTCTTCTGATTCACCCTCCAGACTTCACCTTCTCCTTCTCCTTCTTCTGCTTCTTCTGATTCACCCTCCAGACTTCGCCTTCTCCTTCTTCTACTTCTTCTGATTCACCCTCCAGACTTCACCTTCTCCTTCTCCTTCTTCTACTTCTTCTGATTCACCCTCCAGTCTTCACCTTCTCCTTCTCCTTCTTCTGCTTCTTCTGATTCACCCTCCAGACTTCACCTTCTCCTTCTCCTTCTTCTGCTTCTTCTGATTCACCCTCCTGACTTCACCTTCTCCTTCTCCTTCTTCTGCTTCTTCTGATTCACCCTCCAGACTTCACCTTCTCCTTCTCCTTCTTCTACTTCTTCTGATTCACCCTCCAGACTTCACCTTCTCCTTCTACCTCTTCTGCTTCTTCTGATTCACCCTCCAGACTTCACCTTCTCCTTCCCCTTCTTCTGCTTCTTCTGATTCACCCTCCAGACTTCACCTTCTCCTTCTCCTTCTTCTGCTACTTCTGATTCAACCTCCAGAATTCACATTCTCCTTCTCCTTCTTCTGCTTCTTCTGATTCACCCTCCAGACTTCACCTTCTCCTTCTCCTTCTTCTACTTCTTCTGTTTCACCCTCCAGACTTCACCTTCTCCTTCTCCTGCTTCTGCTTCTTCTGATTCACCCTCCAGACTTCACCTTCTCCTTCTCCTTCGTCTACTTCTTCTGATTCACCCTCCAGACTACACCTTCTCCTTCTCCTTCTTCTACATCTTCTGATTCACCCTCCAGACTTCACCTTCTCCTTCTCCTTCTTCTGCTTCTTCTGATTCACCCTCCAGACTTCACCTTCTCATTCTCCTTCTTCTACTTCTTCTGATTCACACTCCAAACTTCACCTTCTCCTTCTCCTTCTTCTACTTCTTCTGATTCACCCTCCAGACTTCACCTTCTCCTTCTCCTTCTTCTACTTCTTCTGCTTCTCCCTCCAGACTTCACCTTCTCCTTCTCCTTCTTCTGCTTCTTCTGATTCACCCTCCAGACTTCACCTTCTCCTTCTCCTTCTTCTACTTCTTCTGATTCACCCTCCAGACTTCACCTTCTCCTTCTCCTTCTTCTACTTCTTCTGATTCACCCTCCAGACTTCACCTTCTCCTTCTCCTTCTTCTACTTCTTCTGATTCACCCTCCTGACTTCACCTTATCCTTCTCCTTCTTCTGCTTCTTCTGCTTCACCCTCCAGACTTCACCTTCTCCTTCTCCTTCTTCTGCTTCTTCTGCTTCACTCTCCAGACTTCACCTTCTCCTTCTGCTTCTTCTGCTTCTTCTGCTTCACCCTCCTGACTTCACCTTCAGCTACTCCTTCTTCTACTTCTTCTGATTCACCCTCCAGACTTCACCTTCTCCTTCTCCTTCATCTCCTTTTTCTGCTTCAGCCTCCAGAATTCACCTTCTCCTTCTCCTTCTTCTGCTTCTTCTGCTTCGCCCTCCAGACTTCACCTTCTCCTTCTCCTTATTCTGCTTCTTCTGCTTCACCCTCCAGACTTCACCTTCTCCTTCTCCTTCTTCTGCTTCTTCTGCTGCACCCTCCTGACTTCACCTTCTCCTTCTCCTTCTTCTACTTCTTCTGATTCACCCTCCAGACTTCACCTTCTCCTTCTCCTTCTTCTACTTCTTCTGATTCACCCTCCAGACTTCACCTTCTCCTTCTCCTTCTTCTGCTTCTACGGCTTCACCCTCCAGACTTCACCTTCTCCTTCTCCTTCTTCTGCTTCTTCTGCTTCACCCTCCTGACTTCACCTTCTCCTTCTCCTTATTCTACTTCTTCTGCTTCACCCCCCTGACTTCACCTTCTCCTTCTCCTTCTTCTGCTTCTTCTGATTCACCCTCCTATCTTCACCTTCTCCTTCTCCTTCTTCTGCTTCTTCTGATTCACCCTCCTATCTTCACCTTCTCCTTCTCCTTCTTCTACTTCTTCTGATTCACCCTCCAGACTTCACCTTCTCCTTCTCCTTCTTCTACTTCTTCTGATTCACCCTCCAGACTTCATCTTCTCCTTCTCCTTCTTCTGCTTCTTCTGATTCACCCTCCAGACTTCACCTTCTCCTTCTCCTTCTTCTGCTTCTTCTGATTCACCCTCCAGACTTCACCTTCTCCTTCTCCTTCTTCTACTTCTTCTGATTCACCCTCCAGACTTCACCTTCTCCTTCTCCTTCTTCTACTTCTTCTGATTCACCCTCCGGACTTCACCTTCTCCTTCTCCTTCTTCTGCTTCTTCTGATTCACCCTCCAGACTTCACCTTCTCCTTCTCCTTCTTCTGCTTCTTCTGATTCACCCTCCAGACTTCACCTTCTCCTTCTCCTTTTTCTGCTTCTTCTGAGTCACCCTTCAGACTTCACCTTCTCCTTCTCCTTCTTCTGCTTCTTCTGATTCACCCTCCAGATCTCACCTTCTCCTTCTCCTTCTTCTACTTCTTCTGATTCACCCTCCAGACTTCATCTTCTCCTTCTCCTTCTTCTGCTTCTTCTGATTCACCCTCCAGATTTCACCTTCTCCTTCTCCTTCTTCTGCTTCTTCTGATTCACCCTCCAGACTTCGCCTTCTCCTTCTCCTTCTTCTACTTCTTCTGATTCACCCTCCAGACTTCACCTTCTCCTTCTCCTTCTTCTACTTCTTCTGATTCACCCTCCAGTCTTCACCTTCTCCTTCTCCTTCTTCTGCTTCTTCTGATTCACCCTCCAGACTTCACCTTCTCCTTCTCCTTCTTCTGCTTCTTCTGATTCACCCTCCTGACTTCACCTTCTCCTTCTCCTTCTTCTGCTTCTTCTGATTCAACCTCCAGACTTCACCTTCTCCTTCTCCTTCTTCTACTTCTTCTGATTCACCCTCCAGACTTCACCTTCTCCTTCTCCTTCTTCTACTTCTTCTGATTCACCCTCCGGACTTCACCTTCTCCTTCTCCTTCTTCTGCTTCTTCTGATTCACCCTCCAGACTTCACCTTCTCCTTCTCCTTTTTCTGCTTCTTCTGATTCACCCTTCAGACTTCACCTTCTCCTTCTCCTTCTTCTGCTTCTTCTGATTCACCCTCCAGATCTCACCTTCTCCTTCTCCTTCTTCTACTTCTACTGATTCACCCTCCAGACTTCATCTTCTCCTTCTCCTTCTTCTGCTTCTTCTGATTCACCCTCCAGATTTCACCTTCTCCTTCTCCTTCTTCTGCTTCTTCTGATTCACCCTCCAGACTTCGCCTTCTCCTTCTCCTTCTTCTACTTCTTCTGATTCACCCTCCAGACTTCACCTTCTCCTTCTCCTTCTTCTACTTCTTCTGATTCACCCTCCAGTCTTCACCTTCTCCTTCTCCTTCTTCTGCTTCTTCTGATTCACCCTCCAGACTTCACCTTCTCCTTCTCCTTCTTCTGCTTCTTCTGATTCACCCTCCTGACTTCACCTTCTCCTTCTCCTTCTTCTGCTTCTTCTGATTCACCCTCCAGACTTCATCTTCTCCTTCTCCTTCTTCTGCTTCTTCTGATTCACCCTCCAGACTTCACCTTCTCCTTCTCCTTCTTCTGCTTCTTCTGATTCACCCTCCAGACTTCACCTTCTCCTTCTCCTTCTTCTACTTCTTCTGATTCACCCTCCAGACTTCACCTTCTCCTTCTCCTTCTTCTACTTCTTCTGATTCACCCTCCGGACTTCACCTTCTCCTTCTCCTTCTTCTGCTTCTTCTGATTCACCCTCCAGACTTCACCTTCTCCTTCTCCTTCTTCTGCTTCTTCTGATTCACCCTCCAGACTTCACCTTCTCCTTCTCCTTTTTCTGCTTCTTCTGATTCACCCTCCAGACTTCACCTTCTCCTTCTCCTTCTTCTACTTCTTCTGATTCACCCTCCAGACTTCATCTTCTCCTTCTCCTTCTTCTGCTTCTTCTGATTCACCCTCCAGACTTCACCTTCTCCTTCTCCTTCTTCTGCTTCTTCTGATTCACCCTCCAGACTTCACCTTCTCCTTCTCCTTCTTCTACTTCTTCTGATTCACCCTCCAGACTTCACCTTCTCCTTCTCCTTCTTCTACTTCTTCTGATTCACCCTCCGGACTTCACCTTCTCCTTCTCCTTCTTCTGCTTCTTCTGATTCACCCTCCAGACTTCACCTTCTCCTTCTCCTTCTTCTTCTGATTCACCCTCCAGACTTCACCTTCTCCTTCTCCTTTTTCTGCTTCTTCTGATTCACCCTTCAGACTTCACCTTCTCCTTCTCCTTCTTCTACTTCTTCTGATTCACCCTCCAGACTTCACCTTCTCCTTCTCCTTCTTCTACTTCTTCTGATTCACCCTCCAGTCTTCACCTTCTCCTTCTCCTTCTTCTGCTTCTTCTGATTCACCCTCCAGACTTCACCTTCTCCTTCTCCTTCTTCTGCTTCTTCTGATTCACCCTCCTGACTTCACCTTCTCCTTCTCCTTCTTCTGCTTCTTCTGATTCACCCTCCAGACTTCACCTTCTCCTTTTCCTTCTTCTACTTCTTCTGATTCACCCTCCAGACTTCACCTTCTCCTTCTCCTTCATCTACTTCTTCTGATTCACCCTCCGGACTTCACCTTCTCCTTCTCCTTCTTCTGCTTCTTCTGATTCACCCTCCAGACTTCACCTTCTCCTTCTCCTTTTTCTGCTTCTTCTGATTCACCCTTCAGACTTCACCTTCTCCTTCTCCTTCTTCTGCTTCTTCTGATTCACCCTCCAGATCTCACCTTCTCCTTCTCCTTCTTCTACTTCTTCTGATTCACCCTCCAGACTTCATCTTCTCCTTCTCCTTCTTCTGCTTCTTCTGATTGACCCTCCAGATTTCACCTTCTCCTTCTCCTTCTTCTGCTTCTTCTGATTCACCCTCCAGACTTCGCCTTCTCCTTCTCCTTCTTCTACTTCTTCTGATTCACCCTCCAGACTTCACCTTCTCCTTCTCCTTCTTCTACTTCTTCTGATTCACCCTCCAGTCTTCACCTTCTCCTTCTCCTTCTTCTGCTTCTTCTGATTCACCCTCCAGACTTCACCTTCTCCTTCTCCTTCTTCTGCTTCTTCTGATTCACCCTCCTGACTTCACCTTCTCCTTCTCCTTCTTCTGCTTCTTCTGATTCACCCTCCAGACTTCACCTTCTCCTTCTCCTTCTTCTACTTCTTCTGATTCACCCTCCAGACTTCACCTTCTCCTTCTACTTCTTCTGCTTCTTCTGATTCACCCTCCAGACTTCACCTTCTCCTTCTCCTTCTTCTGCTTCTTCTGATTCACCCTCCATACTTCACCTTCTCCTTCTCCTTCTTCTGCTTCTTCTGATTCACCCTCCAGACTTCACCTTATCCTTCTCCTTCTTCTGCTTCACCGTCCAGACTTCACCTTCTCCTTCTCCTTCTTCTGCTTCTTCTGCTTCACTCTCCAGACTTCACCTTCTCCTTCTCCTTCTTCTCCTTCTTCTGCTTCACCCTCCTGACTTCACATTCTGCTACTCCTTCTTCTACTTCTTCTGATTCACCCTCCAGACTTCACCTTCTCCTTCTCCTTCATCTGCTTTTTCTGCTTCAGCCTCCAGAATTCACCTTCTCCTTCTCCTTCTTCTGCTTCTTCTGCTTCGCCCTCCAGACTTCACCTTCTCCTTCTCCTTCTTCTGCTTCTTCTGCTTCACCCTCCAGACTTCACCTTCTCCTTCTCCTTCTTCTGCTTCTTCTGCTTCACCCTCCTGACTTCACCTTCTCCTTCTCCTTCTTCTACTTCTTCTGATTCACCCTCCAGACTTCACCTTCTCCTTCTCCTTCTTCTGCTTCTACGGCATCACCCTCCAGACTTCACCTTCTCCTTCTCCTTCTTCTGCTTCTTCTGCTGCGCCCTCCAGACTTGACCTTCTCCTTCTCCTTCTTCTGCTTCTTCTGCTTCACCCTCCTGACTTCACCTTCTCCTTCTCCTTCTTCTACTTCTTCTGCTTCACCCCCCTGACTTCACCTTCTCCTTCTCCTTCTTCTGCTTCTTCTGATTCACCCTCCTAACTTCAGCTTCTCCTTCTCCTTCTTCTGCTTCTTCTGATCCACCCTCCAGACTTCACCTTCTACTTCTCCTTCTTCTGCTTCTTCTGATTCACCCTCCAGACCTCACCTTCTCCTTCTCCTTCTTCTACTTCTTCTGATTCACCCTCCAGACTTCATCTTCTCCTTCTCCTTCTTCTGCTTCTTCTGATTCACCCTCCAGACTTCACCTTCTCCTTCTCCTTCTTCTGCTTCTTCTGATTCACCCTCCAGACTTCACCTTCTCCTTCTCCTTCTTCTATTCTTCTGATTCACCCTCCAGACTTCACCTTCTTCTTCTCCTTCTTCTACTTCTTCTGATTCACCCTCCAGTCTTCACCTTCTCCTTCTCCTTCTTCTGCTTCTTCTGCTTCACCCTCCAGACTTCACCTTCTCCTTCTCTTTCTTCTGCTTCTTCTGATTCACCCTCCAGACTTCACCTTCTCCTTCTCCTTCTTCTGATTCTTCTGGTTTACCCTCCAGACTTCACCTTCTCCTTCTCCTTCTTCTGCTTCTTCTGATTCACCCTCCTGACTTCACCTTCTCCTTCTCCTTCTTCTACTTCTTCTGATTCACCCTCCTGACTTCACCTTCTCCTTCTCCTTTTTCTACTTCTTCTGCTTCACCCTCCAGACTTCACCTTCTCCTTCTCCTTCTTCTACTTCTTCTGATTCACCCTCCAGACTTCACCTTCTCCTTCTCCTTCTTCTGCTTCTTCTGATTCACCCTCCAGACTTCACCTTCTCCTTCTCCTTATTCTGCTTCTTCTGATTCATCCTCCAGACTTCACCTCCTCCTTCTCCTTCTTCTGCTTCTTCTGATTCACCCTCCAGACTTCACCTTCTCCTTCTCCTTCTTCTGCTTCTTCTGATTCACCCTCCAGACTTCACCTTCTCCTTCTCCTTCTTCTACTTCTTCTGATTCACCCTCCAGACTTCATCTTCTCCTTCTCCTTCTTCTGCTTCTTCTGATTCACCCTCCAGACTTCACCTTCTCCTTCTCCTTCTTCTGCTTCTTCTGATTCACCCTCCAGACTTCACCTTCTCCTTCTCCTTCTTCTACTTCTTCTGATTCACCCTCCAGACTTCACCTTCTCCTTCTCCTTCTTCTACTTCTTCTGATTCACCCTCCGGACTTCACCTTCTCCTTCTCCTTCTTCTGCTTCTTCTGATTCACCCTCCAGACTTCACCTTCTCCTTCTCCTTCTTCTGCTTCTTCTGATTCACCCTCCAGACTTCACCTTCTCCTTCTCCTTTTTCTGCTTCTTCTGATTCACCCTTCAGACTTCACCTTCTCCTTCTCCTTCTTCTGCTTCTTCTGATTCACCCTCCAGATCTCACCTTCTCCTTCTCCTTCTTCTACTTCTTCTGATTCACCCTCCAGACTTCATCTTCTCCTTCTCCTTCTTCTGCTTCTTCTGATTCACCCTCCAGATTTCACCTTCTCCTTCTCCTTCTTCTGCTTCTTCTGATTCACCCTCCAGACTTCGCCTTCTCCTTCTCCTTCTTCTACTTCTTCTGATTCACCCTCCAGACTTATCCTTCTCCTTCTCCTTCTTCTACTTCTTCTGATTCACCCTCCAGTCTTCACCTTCTCCTTCTCCTTCTTCTGCTTCTTCTGATTCACCCTCCAGACTTCACCTTCTCCTTCTCCTTCTTCTGCTTCTTCTGATTCACCCTCCTGACTTCACCTTCTCCTTCTCCTTCTTCTGCTTCTTCTGATTCACCCTCCAGACTTCACCTTCTCCTTCTCCTTCTTCTACTTCTTCTGATTCACCCTCCAGACTTCACCTTCTCCTTCTCCTTCTTCTACTTCTTCTGATTCACCCTCCGGACTTCACCTTCTCCTTCTCCTTCTTCTGCTTCTTCTGATTCACCCTCCAGACTTCACCTTCTCCTTCTCCTTCTTCTGCTTCTTCTGATTCACCCTCCAGACTTCACCTTCTCCTTCTCCTTTTTCTGCTTCTTCTGATTCACCCTTCAGACTTCACCTTCTCCTTCTCCTTCTTCTGCTTCTTCTGATTCACCCTCCAGATCTCACCTTCTCCTTCTCCTTCTTCTACTTCTTCTGATTCACCCTCCAGACTTCATCTTCTCCTTCTCCTTCTTCTGCTTCTTCTGATTCACCCTCCAGATTTCACCTTCTCCTTCTCCTTCTTCTGCTTCTTCTGATTCACCCTCCAGACTTCGCCTTCTCCTTCTCCTTCTTCTACTTCTTCTGATTCACCCTCCAGACTTCACCTTCTCCTTCTCCTTCTTCTACTTCTTCTGATTCACCCTCCAGTCTTCACCTTCTCCTTCTCCTTCTTCTGCTTCTTCTGATTCACCCTCCAGACTTCACCTTCTCCTTCTCCTTCTTCTGCTTCTTCTGATTCATCCTCCTGACTTCACCTTCTCCTTCTCCTTCTTCTGCTTCTTCTGATTCACCCTCCAGACTTCACCTTCTCCTTCTCCTTCTTCTACTTCTTCTGATTCACCCTCCAGACTTCACCTTCTCCTTCTACTTCTTCTGCTTCTTCTGATTCACCCTCCAGACTTCACCTTCTCCTTCTCCTTCGTCTGCTTCTTCTGATTCACCCTCCATACTTCACCTTCTCGTTCTCCTTCTTCTGCTTCTTCTGATTCATCCTCCAGACTTCACCTTCTCCTTCTCCTTCTTCTGCTTCTTCTGATTCACCCTCCAGACTTCACCTTCTCCTTCTGCTTCTTCTACTTCTTCTGATTCACCCTCCAGACTTCACCTTCTCCTTCTCCTTCTTCTGCTTCTTCTGATTCACCCTCCAGACTTCACCTTCTCCTTCTCCTTCGTCTACTTCTCCTGATTCACCCTCCAAACTACACCTTCTCCTTCTCCTTCTTCTACTTCTTCTGATTCACCCTCCAGACTTCACTTTCTCCTTCTCCTTCTTCTGCTTCTTCTGATTCACCCTCCAGACTTCACCTTCTCCTTTTCCTTCTTCTACTTCTTCTGATTCACCCTCCAGACTTTACCTTCTCCTTCTCCTTCTTCTACTTCTTCTGATTCACCCTCCAGACTTTACATTCTCCTTCTCCTTCTTCTACTTCTTCTGCTTCTCCCTCCAGACTTCACCTTCTCCTTCTCCTTCTTCTGCTTCTTCTGATTCACCCTCCAGACTTCACCTTCTCCTTCTCCTTCTTCTACTTCTTCTGATTCACCCTCCAGACTTCACCTTCTCCTTCTCCTTCTTCTACTTCTTCTGATTCACCCTCCAGACTTCACCTTCTCCTTCTCCTTCTTCTACTTCTTCTGATTCACCCTCCTGACTTCACCTTCTCCTTCTCCTTCTTCTGCTTCTTCTGCTTCACCCTCCAGACATCACCTTCTCCTTCTCCTTCTTCTGCTTCTTCTGCTTCACCCTCCAGACTTCACCTTCTCCGTCTCCTTCTTCTGCTTCACCCTCCAGACTTCATCTTCTCCTTCTCCTTCTTCTGCTTCTTCTGATTCACCCTCCAGACTTCACCTTCTCCTTCTCCTTCTTCTGCTTCTTCTGATTCACCCTCCAGACTTCACCTTCTCCTTCTCCTTCTTCTACTTCTTCTGATTCACCCTCCAGACTTCACCTTCTCCTTCTCCTTCTTCTGCTTCTTCTGATTCACCCTCCAGACTTCACCTTCTCCTTCTCCTTCTTCTGCTTCTTCTGATTCACCCTCCAGACTTCACCTTCTCCTTCTCCTTCTTCTACTTCTTCTGATTCACCCTCCAGACTTCACCTTCTCCTTCTCCTTCGTCTACTTCTCCTGATTCACCCTCCAAACTACACCTTCTCCTTCTCCTTCTTCTACTTCTTCTGATTCACCCTCCAGACTTCACCTTCTCCTTCTCCTTCTTCTGCTTCTTCTGATTCACCCTCCAGACTTCACCTTCTCCTTCTCCTTTTTCTGCTTCTTCTGATTCACCCTTCAGACTTCACCTTCTCCTTCTCCTTCTTCTGCTTCTTCTGATTCACCCTCCAGATCTCACCTTCTCCTTCTCCTTCTTCTACTTCTTCTGATTCACCCTCCAGACTTCATCTTCTCCTTCTCCTTCTTCTGCTTCTTCTGATTCACACTCCAGATTTCACCTTCTCCTTCTCCTTCTTCTGCTTCTTCTGATTCACCCTCCAGACTTCGCCTTCTCCTTCTCCTTCTTCTACTTCTTCTGATTCACCCTCCAGACTTCACCTTCTCCTTCTCCTTCTTCTACTTCTTCTGATTCACCCTCCAGTCTTCACCTTCTCCTTCTCCTTCTTCTGCTTCTTCTGATTCACCCTCCAGACTTCACCTTCTCCTTCTCCTTCTTCTGCTTCTTCTGATTCATCCTCCTGACTTCACCTTCTCCTTCTCCTTCTTCTGCTTCTTCTGATTCACCCTCCAGACTTCACCTTCTCCTTCTCCTTCTTCTACTTCTTCTGATTCACCCTCCAGACTTCACCTTCTCCTTCTACTTCTTCTGCTTCTTCTGATTCACCCTCCAGACTTCACCTTCTCCTTCTCCTTCTTCTGCTTCTTCTGATTCACCCTCCATACTTCACCTTCTCGTTCTCCTTCTTCTGCTTCTTCTGATTCATCCTCCAGACTTCACCTTCTCCTTCTCCTTCTTCTGCTTCTTCTGATTCACCCTCCAGACTTCACCTTCTCCTTCTGCTTCTTCTACTTCTTCTGATTCACCCTCCAGACTTCACCTTCTCCTTCTCCTTCTTCTGCTTCTTCTGATTCACCCTCCAGACTTCACCTTCTCCTTCTCCTTCGTCTACTTCTCCTAATTCACCCTCCAAACTACACCTTCTCCTTCTCCTTCTTCTACTTCTTCTGATTCACCCTCCAGACTTCACTTTCTCCTTCTCCTTCTTCTGCTTCTTCTGATTCACCCTCCAGACTTCACCTTCTCCTTTTCCTTCTTCTACTTCTTCTGATTCACCCTCCAGACTTTACCTTCTCCTTCTCCTTCTTCTACTTCTTCTGATTCACCCTCCAGACTTTACATTCTCCTTCTCCTTCTTCTACTTCTTCTGCTTCTCCCTCCAGACTTCACCTTCTCCTTCTCCTTCTTCTGCTTCTTCTGATTCACCCTCCAGACTTCACCTTCTCCTTCTCCTTCTTCTACTTCTTCTGATTCACCCTCCAGACTTCACCTTCTCCTTCTCCTTCTTCTACTTCTTCTGATTCACCCTCCAGACTTCACCTTCTCCTTCTCCTTCTTCTACTTCTTCTGATTCACCCTCCTGACTTCACCTTCTCCTTCTCCTTCTTCTGCTTCTTCTGCTTCACCCTCCAGACATCACCTTCTCCTTCTCCTTCTTCTGCTTCTTCTGCTTCACCCTCCAGACTTCACCTTCTCCGTCTCCTTCTTCTGCTTCACCCTCCAGACTTCATCTTCTCCTTCTCCTTCTTCTGCTTCTTCTGATTCACCCTCCAGACTTCACCTTCTCCTTCTCCTTCTTCTGCTTCTTCTGATTCAGCCTCCAGACTTCACCTTCTCCTTCTCCTTCTTCTACTTCTTCTGATTCACCCTCCAGACTTCACCTTCTCCTTCTCCTTCTTCTGCTTCTTCTGATTCACCCTCCAGACTTCACCTTCTCCTTCTCCTTCTTCTGCTTCTTCTGATTCACCCTCCAGACTTCACCTTCTCCTTCTCCTTCTTCTACTTCTTCTGATTCACCCTCCAGACTTCACCTTCTCCTTCTCCTTCGTCTACTTCTCCTGATTCACCCTCCAAACTACACCTTCTCCTTCTCCTTCTTCTACTTCTTCTGATTCACCCTCCAGACTTCACTTTCTCCTTCTCCTTCTTCTGCTTCTTCTGATTCACCCTCCAGACTTCACCTTCTCCTTTTCCTTCTTCTACTTCTTCTGATTCACCCTCCAGACTTTACCTTCTCCTTCTCCTTCTTCTACTTCTTCTGATTCACCCTCCAGACTTTACATTCTCGTTCTCCTTCTTCTACTTCTTCTGCTTCTCCCTCCAGACTTCGCCTTCTCCTTCTCCTTCTTCTGCTTCTTCTGATTCACCCTCCAGACTTCACCTTCTCCTTCTCCTTCTTCTACTTCTTCTGATTCACCCTCCAGACTTCACCTTCTCCTTCTCCTTCTTCTACTTCTTCTGATTCACCCTCCAGACTTCACCTTCTCCTTCTCCTTCTTCTACTTCTTCTGATTCACCCTCCTGACTTCACCTTCTCCTTCTCCTTCTTCTGCTTCTTCTGCTTCACCCTCCAGACTTCACCTTCTCCTTCTCCTTCTTCTGCTTCTTCTGCTTCACCCTCCAGACTTCACCTTCTCCGTCTCCTTCTTCTGCTTCACCCTCCAGACTTCATCTTCTCCTTCTCCTTCTTCTGCTTCTTCTGATTCACCCTCCAGACTTCACCTTCTCCTTCTCCTTCGTCTACTTCTCCTGATTCACCCTCCAAACTACACCTTCTCCTTCTCCTTCTTCTACTTCTTCTGATTCACCCTCCAGACTTCACTTTCTCCTTCTCCTTCTTCTGCTTCTTCTGATTCACCCTCCAGACTTCACCTTCTCCTTTTCCTTCTTCTACTTCTTCTGATTCACCCTCCAGACTTTACCTTCTCCTTCTCCTTCTTCTACTTCTTCTGATTCACCCTCCAGACTTTACATTCTCCTTCTCCTTCTTCTACTTCTTCTGCTTCTCCCTCCAGACTTCACCTTCTCCTTCTCCTTCTTCTGCTTCTTCTGATTCACCCTCCAGACTTCACCTTCTCCTTCTCCTTCTTCTACTTCTTCTGATTCACCCTCCAGACTTCACCTTCTCCTTCTCCTTCTTCTACTTCTTCTGATTCACCCTCCAGACTTCACCTTCTCCTTCTCCTTCTTCTACTTCTTCTGATTCACCCTCCTGACTTCACCTTCTCCTTCTCCTTCTTCTGCTTCTTCTGCTTCACCCTCCAGACATCACCTTCTCCTTCTCCTTCTTCTGCTTCTTCTGCTTCACCCTCCAGACTTCACCTTCTCCGTCTCCTTCTTCTGCTTCACCCTCCAGACTTCATCTTCTCCTTCTCCTTCTTCTGCTTCTTCTGATTCACCCTCCAGACTTCACCTTCTCCTTCTCCTTCTTCTGCTTCTTCTGATTCACCCTCCAGACTTCACCTTCTCCTTCTCCTTCTTCTACTTCTTCTGATTCACCCTCCAGACTTCACCTTCTCCTTCTCCTTCTTCTGCTTCTTCTGATTCACCCTCCAGACTTCACCTTCTCCTTCTCCTTCTTCTGCTTCTTCTGATTCACCCTCCAGACTTCACCTTCTCCTTCTCCTTCTTCTACTTCTTCTGATTCACCCTCCAGACTTCACCTTCTCCTTCTCCTTCGTCTACTTCTCCTGATTCACCCTCCAAACTACACCTTCTCCTTCTCCTTCTTCTACTTCTTCTGATTCACCCTCCAGACTTCACTTTCTCCTTCTCCTTCTTCTGCTTCTTCTGATTCACCCTCCAGACTTCACCTTCTCCTTTTCCTTCTTCTACTTCTTCTGATTCACCCTCCAGACTTTACCTTCTCCTTCTCCTTCTTCTACTTCTTCTGATTCACCCTCCAGACTTTACATTCTCCTTCTCCTTCTTCTACTTCTTCTGCTTCTCCCTCCAGACTTCACCTTCTCCTTCTCCTTCTTCTGCTTCTTCTGATTCACCCTCCAGACTTCACCTTCTCCTTCTCCTTCTTCTACTTCTTCTGATTCACCCTCCAGACTTCACCTTCTCCTTCTCCTTCTTCTACTTCTTCTGATTCACCCTCCAGACTTCACCTTCTCCTTCTCCTTCTTCTACTTCTTCTGATTCACCCTCCTGACTTCACCTTGTCCTTCTCCTTCTTCTGCTTCTTCTGCTTCACCCTCCAGACTTCACCTTCTCCTTCTCCTTCTTCTGCTTCTTCTGCTTCACCCTCCAGACTTCACCTTCTCCGTCTCCTTCTTCTGCTTCACCCTCCAGACTTCATCTTCTCCTTCTCCTTCTTCTGCTTCTTCTGATTCACCCTCCAGACTTCACCTTCTCCTTCTCCTTCTTCTGCTTCTTCTGATTCACCCTCCAGACTTCACCTTCTCCTTCTCCTTCTTCTACTTCTTCTGATTCACCCTCCAGACTTCACCTTCTCCTTCTCCTTCTTCTACTTCTTCTGATTCACCCTCCGGACTTCACCTTCTCCTTCTCCTTCTTCTGCTTCTTCTGATTCACCCTCCAGACTTCACAATCTCCTTCTCCTTCTTCTGGTTCTTCTGATTCACCCTCCAGACTTCACCTTCTCCTTCTCCTTTTTCTGCTTCTTCTGATTCACCCATCAGACTTCACCTTCTCCTTCTCCTTCTTCTGCTTCTTCTGATTCACCCTCCAGATCTCACCTTCTCCTTCTCCTTCTTCTACTTCTTTTGATTCACCCTCCAGACTTCATCTTCTCCTTCTCCTTCTTCTGCTTCTTCTGCTTCTCCCTCCAGACTTCACCTTCTCCTTCTCCTTCTTCTGCTTCTTCTGATTCACCCTCCAGACTTCACCTTCTCCTTCTCCTTCTACTTCTTCTGATTCACCCTCCAGACTTCACCTTCTCCTTCTCCTTCTTCTACTTCTTCTGATTCACCCTCCAGACTTCACCTTCTCCTTCTCCTTCTTCTACTTCTTCTGATTCACCCTCCTGACTTCACCTTCTCCTTCTCCTTCTTCTGCTTCTTCTGCTTCACCCTCCAGACTTCACCTTCTCCTTCTCCTTCTTCTGCTTCTTCTGCTTCACCCTCCAGACTTCACCTTCTCCGTCTCCTTCTTCTGCTTCACCCTCCTGACTTCACCTTCTCCTTCTCCTTCTTCTACTTCTTCTGATTCACCCTCCAGACTTCACCTTCTCCTTCTCCTTCTTCTGCTTCTTCTGCTTCACCTTCCAGACTTCACCTTCACCTTCTCCTTCTTCTGCTTTTTCTGATTCACCCTCCAGACTTCACCTTCTCCTTCTCCTTCTTCTACTTCTTCTGATTCACCCTCCTGACTTCACCTTCTCCTTCTCCTTCTTCTGCTTCTTCTGCTTCACCCTCCAGACTTCACCTTCTCCTTCTCCTTCTTCTGCTTCTTCTGCTTCACCCTCCAGACTTCACCTTCTCCGTCTCCTTCTTCTGCTTCATCCTCCTGACTTCACCATCTCCTTCTCCTTCTTCTACTTCTTCTGCTTCACCCCCCTGACTTCACCTTCTCCTTCTCCTTCTTCTGCTTCTTCTGATTCACCCTCCTAACTTCACCTTCTCCTTCTCCTTCTTCTGCTTCTTCTGATTCACCCTCCTGACTTCACCTTCTCCTTCTCCTTCTTCTGCTTCTTCTGATTCACCCTCCAGACTTCACCTTCTCCTTCTCCTTCTTCTGCTTCTTCTGATTCACACTCCAGACTTCATCTTCTCCTTCTCCTTCTTCTGCTTCTTCTGATTCACCCTCCAGACCTCACCTTCTCCTTCTCCTTCTTCTACTTCTTCTGATTCACCCTCCAGACTTCATCTTCTCCTTCTCATTCTTTTGCTTCTTCTATTTTCACCCTCCAGACTTCACCTTCTCCTACTCCTTCTTCTGCTTCTTCTGATTCACCCTCCAGACTTCACCTTCTTCTTCTCCTTCTTCTACTTCTTCTGATTCACCCTCCTGACTTCACCTTCTCCTTCTCCTTCTTCTACTTCTTCTGCTTCACCCTCCAGACTTCACCTTATCCTTCTCCTTCTTCTACTTCTTCTGATTCACCCTCCAGACTTCACCTTCTCCTTCTCCTTCTTCTGCTTCTCCTGATTCACCCTCCAGACTTCACCTTCTCCTTCTCCTTATTCTGCTTCTTCTGATTCACCCTCCAGACTTCACCTTCTCCTTCTCCTTCTTCTGCTTCTTCTGATTCACCCTCCAGACTTCACCTTCTCCTTCTCCTTCTTCTGCTTCTTCTGATTCACCCTCCAGACTTCACCTTCTCCTTCTCCTTCTTCTACTTCTTCTGATACACCCTCCAGACTTCATCTTCTCATTCTCCTTCTTCTGCTTCTTCTGATTCACCCTCCAGACTTCACCTTCTCCTTCTCCTTCTTCTGCTTCTTCTGATTCACCCTCCAGACTTGTCCTTCTCCTTCTCCTTCTTCTACTTCTTCTGATTCACCCTCCAGACTTCACCTTCTCCTTCTCCTTCTTCTACTTCTACTGATTCACCCTCCAGACTTCACCTTCTCCTTCTCCTTCTTCTGCATCTTCTGATTCACCCTCCAGACTTCACCTTCTCCTTCTCCTTCTTCTGCTTCTTCTGATTCACCCTCCAGACTTCACCTTCTCCTTCTCCATCTTCTGCTTCTTCTGATTCACCCTTCAGACTTCACCTTCTCCTTCTCCTTCTTCTGCTTCTTCTGATTCACCCTCCAGACCTCACCTTCTCCTTCTCCTTCTTCTACTTCTTATGATTCACCCTCCAGACTTCACCTTCTCCTTCTCCTTCTTCTGCTTCTTCTGATTCACCCTCCAGACTTAACCTTCTCCTTCTCCTTCTTCTGCTTCTTCTGATTCACCCTCCAGACTTCGCCTTCTCCTTCTGCTTCTTCTACTTCTTCTGATTCACCCTCCAGACTTCACCATCTCCTTCTCCTTCTTCTACTTATTCTGATTCACCCTCCAGTCTTCACCTTCTCCTTCGCCTTCTTCTGCTTCTTCTGATTCACCCTCCAGACTTCACCTTCTCCTTCTCCTTCTTCTGCTTCTTCTGATTCACCCTCCTGACTTCACCTTCTCCTTCTCCTTCTTCTGCTTCTTCTGATTCACCCTCCAGACTTCACCTTCTCCTTCTCCTTCTTCTCCTTCTTCTGATTCACCCTCCAGACCTCACCTTCTCCTTCTACTTCTTCTGCTTCTTCTGATTCACCCTCCAGACTTCACCTTCTCCTTCTCCTTCTTCTGCTTCTTCTGATTCACCCTCCAGACTTCACCTTCTCCTTCTCCTTCTTCTGCTTCTTCTGATTCACCCTCCAGACTTCACCTTCTCCTTCTCCTTCTTCTGCTTCTTCTGATTCACCCTCCAGACTTCACCTTCTCCTTCTCCTTCTTCTACTTCTTCTGATTCACCCTCCAGACTTCACCTTCTCCTTCTCCTTCGTCTACTTCTTCTGATTCACCCTCCAGACTACACCTTCTCCTTCTCCTTCTTCTACTTCTTCTGTTTCACCCTCCAGACTTCTCCTTCTCCTTCTCCTTCTTCTGCTTCTTCTGCTTCATCCTCCTGACTTCACCATCTCCTTCTCCTTCTTCTACTTCTTCTGCTTCACCCCCCTGACTTCACCTTCTCCTTCTCCTTCTTCTGCTTCTTCTGATTCACCCTCCTAACTTCACCTTCTCCTTCTCCTTCTTCTGCTTCTTCTGATTCACCCTCCTGACTTCACCTTCTCCTTCTCCTTCTTCTGCTTCTTCTGATTCACCCTCCAGACTTCACCTTCTCCTTCTCCTTCTTCTGCTTCTTCTGATTCACACTCCAGACTTCATCTTCTCCTTCTCCTTCTTCTGCTTCTTCTGATTCACCCTCCAGACCTCACCTTCTCCTTCTCCTTCTTCTACTTCTTCTGATTCACCCTCCAGACTTCATCTTCTCCTTCTCATTCTTTTGCTTCTTCTATTTTCACCCTCCAGACTTCACCTTCTCCTTCTCCTTCTTCTGCTTCTTCTGATTCACCCTCCAGACTTCACCTTCTCCTTCTCCTTCTTCGACTTCTTCTGATTCACCCTCCTGACTTCACCTTCTCCTTCTCCTTCTTCTACTTCTTCTGCTTCACCCTCCAGACTTCACCTTATCCTTCTCCTTCTTCTACTTCTTCTGATTCACCCTCCAGACTTCACCTTCTCCTTCTCCTTCTTCTGCTTCTCCTGATTCACCCTCCAGACTTCACCTTCTCCTTCTCCTTATTCTGCTTCTTCTGATTCACCCTCCAGACTTCACCTTCTCCTTCTCCTTCTTCTGCTTCTTCTGATTCACCCTCCAGACTTCACCTTCTCCTTCTCCTTCTTCTGCTTCTTCTGATTCAACCTCCAGACTTCACCTTCTCCTTCTCCTTCTTCTACTTCTTCTGATACACCCTCCAGACTTCATCTTCTCATTCTCCTTCTTCTGCTTCTTCTGATTCACCCTCCAGACTTCACCTTCTCCTTCTCCTTCTTCTGCTTCGTCTGATTCACCCTCCAGACTTGTCCTTCTCCTTTTCCTTCTTCTACTTCTTCTGATTCACCCTCCAGACTTCACCTTCTCCTTCTCCTTCTTCTACTTCTACTGATTCACCCTCCAGACTTCACCTTCTCCTTCTCCTTCTTCTGCATCTTCTGATTCACCCTCCAGACTTCACCTTCTCCTTCTCCTTCTTCTGCTTCTTCTGATTCACCCTCCAGACTTCACCTTCTCCTTCTCCATCTTCTGCTTCTTCTGATTCACCCTTCAGACTTCACCTTCTCCTTCTCCTTCTTCTGCTTCTTCTGATTCACCCTCCAGACCTCACCTTCTCCTTCTCCTTCTTCTACTTCTTATGATTCACCCTCCAGACTTCGCCTTCTCCTTCTCCTTCTTCTGCTTCTTCTGATTCACCCTCCAGACTTAACCTTCTCCTTCTCCTTCTTCTGCTTCTTCTGATTCACCCTCCAGACTTCGCCTTCTCCTTCTGCTTCTTCTACTTCTTCTGATTCACCCTCCAGACTTCACCATCTCCTTCTCCTTCTTCTACTTATTCTGATTCACCCTCCAGTCTTCACCTTCTCCTTCGCCTTCTTCTGCTTCTTCTGATTCACCCTCCAGACTTCACCTTCTCCTTCTCCTTCTTCTGCTTCTTCTGATTCACCCTCCAGACTTCACCTTCTCCTTCTCCTTCTTCTACTTCTTCTGATTCACCCTCCAAACTTCACCTTCTCCTTCTCCTTCGTCTACTTCTTCTGATTCACCCTCCAGACTACACCTTCTCATTCTCCTTCTTCTACTTCTTCTGATTCACCTCCAGACTTCTCCTTCTCCTTCTCCTTCTTCTGCTTCTTCTGATTCACCCTCCAGACTTCACCTTCTCCTTCTCCTTCTTCTACTTCTTCTGATTCACCCTCCAGACGTCACCATCTCCTTCTCCTTCTTCTACTTCTTCTGATTCACCCTCCAGACTTCACCTTCTCCTTCTCCTTCTTCTACTTCTTCTGCTTCTCCCTCCAGACTTCACCTTCTCCTTCTCCTTCTTCTGCTTCTTCTGCTTCACCCTCCAGACTTCACCTTCTCCTTCTCCTTCTTCTGCTTCTTCTGCTTCACCCTCCAGACTTCACCTTCTCCTTCTCCTTCTTCTGCTTCTTCTGCTTCACCCTCCTGACTTCACCTTCTCCTTCTCCTTCTTCTACTTCTTCTGATTCACCCTCCAGACTTCACCTTCTCCTTTTCCTTCTTCTACTTCTTCTGATTCACCCTCCAGACTTCACCTTCTCCTTCTCCTTCTTCTGCTTCTTCTTCTTCACCCTCCAGACGTCACCTTCTCTTTCTCCTTCTTCTGCTTCTTCTGCTTCGCCCTCCAGACTTCACCTTCTCCTTCTCCTTCTTCTGCTTCTTCTGCTTCACCCTCCAGGCATCACCTTCTCCTTCTCCTTCTTCTGCTTCTTCTGCTTCTCCCTCATGACTTCACCTTCTCCTTCTCCTTCTTCTACTTCTTCTGATTCACCCTCCAGACTTCGCCTTCTCCTTCTTCTACTTCTTCTGATTCACCCTCCAGACTTCACCTTCTCCTTCTCCGTCTTCTGCTTCTTCTGATTCACCCTCCAGTCTTCACCTTCTCCTTCTCCTTCTTCTGCTTCTTCTGATTCACCCTCCAGACTTCACCTTCTCCTTCTCCTTCTTCCGCTTCTTCTGATTCACCCTCCTGACTTCACCTTCTCCTTCTTCTTCTTCTGCTTCTTCTGATTCACCCTCCAGACTTCACCTTCTCCTTCTCCTTCTTCTACTTCTTCTGATTCACCCTCCAGAATTCACCTTCTCCTTCTACTTCTTCTGCTTCTTCTGATTCACCCTCCAGACTTCACCTTCTCCTTCTCCTTCTTCTGCTTCTTCTGATTCACCCTCCAGACTTCACCTTCTCCTTCTCCTTCTTCTGCTACTTCTGATTCAACCTCCAGAATTCACCTTCTCCTTCTCCTTCTTCTGCTTCTTCTGATTCACCCTCCAGACTTTACCTTCTCCTTCTCCTTCTTCTACTTCTTCTGTTTCACCCTCCAGACTTCACCTTCTCCTTCTCCTGCTTCTGCTTCTTCTGATTCACCCTCCAGACTTCACCTTCTCCTTCTCCTTCGTCTACTTCTTCTGATTCACCCTCCAGACTACACC
Source organism: Somniosus microcephalus (assembly GCF_052327205.1). Lineage (NCBI taxonomy): Eukaryota > Metazoa > Chordata > Chondrichthyes > Squaliformes > Somniosidae > Somniosus > Somniosus microcephalus. The sequence goes on along the minus strand of NW_028226247.1, from coordinate 27,557 downwards.
TTCTCCTTCTCCTTCTTCTACTTCTTCTGATTCACCCTCCAGACTTCACCTTCTCCTTCTCCTTCTTCTGCTTCTTCTGATTCACCCTCCAGACTTCACCTTCTCCTTCTCCTTCTTCTACTTCTTCTGATTCACACTCCAAACTTCACCTTCTCCTTCTCCTTCTTCTACTTCTTCTGATTCACCCTCCAGACTTCACCTTCTCCTTCTCCTTCTTCTACTTCTTCTGCTTCTCCCTCCAGACTTCACCTTCTCCTTCTCCTTCTTCTGCTTCTTCTGATTCACCCTCCAGACTTCACCTTCTCCTTCTCCTTCTTCTACTTTTTCTGATTCACCCTCCAGACTTCACCTTCTCCTTCTCCTTCTTCTACTTCTTCTGATTCACCCTCCAGACTTCACCTTCTCCTTGTCCTTCTTCTGATTCTTCTGATTCACCCTCCTCACTTCACCTTCTCCTTCTCCTTCTTCTGCTTCTTCTGCTTCACCCTCCAGACTTCACCTTCTCCTTCTCCTTCTTCTGCTTCTTCTGCTTCACCCTCCAGACTTCACCTTCTCCTTATCCTTCTTCTGCTTCTTCTGCTTCACCCTCCTGACTTCACCTTCTGCTACTCCTTCTTCTACTTCTTCTGATTCACCCTCCAGACTTCACCTTCTCCTTGTCCTTCATCTGCTTTTTCGGCTTCACCCTCCAGAATTCACCTTCTCCTTCTCCTTCTTCTGCTTCTTCTGCTTCGCCCTCCAGACTTCACCTTCTCCTTCTCCTTCTTCTGCTTCTTCTGCTTCACCCTCCAGACTTCACCTTCTCCTTCTCCTTCTTCTGCTTCTTCTGCTTCACCCTCCTGACTTCACCTTCTCCTTCTCCTTCTTCTACTTCTTCTGATTCACCCTCCAGACTTCACCTTCTCCTTCTCCTTCTTCTGCTTCTACGGCTTCACCCTCCAGACTTCACCTTCTCCTTCTCCTTCTTCTGCTTCTTCTGCTGCGCCCTCCAGACTTGACCTTCTCCTTCTCCTTCTTCTGCTTCTTCTGCTTCACCCTCCTGACTTCACCTTCTCCTTCTCCTTCTTCTACTTCTTCTGCTTCACCCCCCTGACTTCACCTTCTCCTTCTCCTTCTTCTGCTGCTTCTGATTCACCCTCCTAACTTCACCTTCTCCTTCTCCTTCTTCTGCTTCTTCTGATTCACCCTCCTGACCTCACCTTCTCCTTCTCCTTCTTCTGCTTCTTCTGATCCACCCTCCAGACTTCATCTTCTACTTCTCCTTCTTCTGCTTCTTCTGATTCACCCTCCAGACTTCACCTTCTCCTTCTCCTTCTTCTGCTTCTTCTGCTGCGCCCTCCAGACTTGACCTTCTCCTTCTCCTTCTTCTGCTTCTTCTGCTTCACCCTCCTGACCTCACCTTCTCCTTCTCCTTCTTCTGCTTCTTCTGATCCACCCTCCAGACTTCATCTTCTCCTTCTCCTTCTTCTGCTTCTTCTGATTCACCCTCCAGACTTCACCTTCTCCTTCTCCTTCTTCTACTTCTTCTGATTCACCCTCCAGACTTCACCTTCTTCTTCTCCTTCTTCTACTTCTTCTGATTCACCCTCCAGTCTTCACCTTCTCCTTCTCCTTCTTCTGCTTCTTCTGCTTCACCCTCCAGACTTCACCTTCTCCTTCTCTTTCTTCTGCTTCTTCTGATTCACCCTCCAGACTTCACCTTCTCCTTCTCCTTCTTCTGATTCTTCTGGTTCACCCTCCAGACTTCACCTTCTCCTTCTCCTTCTTCTGCTTCTTCTGGTTCACCCTCCTGACTTCACCTTCTCCTTCTCCTTCTTCTACTTCTTCTGATTCACCCTCCTGACTTCACCTTCTCCTTCTCCTTCTTCTACTTCTTCTGCTTCACCCTCCAGACTTCACCTTCTCCTTCTCCTTCTTCTACTTCTTCTGATTCACCCTCCAGACTTCACCTTCTCCTTCTCCTTCTTCTGCTTCTTCTGATTCACCCTCCAGACTTCACCTTCTCCTTCTCCTTATTCTGCTTCTTCTGATTCACCCTCCAGACTTCACCTTCTCCTTCTCCTTCTTCTGCTTCTTCTGATTCACCCTCCAGACTTCACCTTCTCCTTCTCCTTCTTCTGCTTCTTCTGATTCACCCTCCAGACTTCACCTTCTCCTTCTCCTTCTTCTACTTCTTCTGATTCACCCTCCAGACATCATCTTCTCCTTCTCCTTCTTCTGCTTCTTCTGATTCACCCTCCAGACTTCACCTTCTCCTTCTCCTTCTTCTGCTTCTTCTGATTCACCCTCCAGACTTCACCTTCTCCTTCTCCTTCTTCTACTTCTTCTGATTCACCCTCCAGACTTCACCTTCTCCTCTCCTTCTTCTACTTCTTCTGATACACCCTCCGGACTTCACCTTCTCCTTCTCCTTCTTCTGCTTCTTCTGATTCACCCTCCAGACTTCAGCTTCTACTTCTCCTTCTTCTGCTTCTTCTGATTCACCCTCCAGACTTCACCTTCTCCTTCTCCTTTTTCTGCTTCTTCTGATTCACCCTTCAGACTTCACCTTCTCCTTCTCCTTCTTCTGCTTCTTCTGATTCACCCTCCAGATCTCACCTTCTCCTTCTCCTTCTTCTACTTCTTCTGATTCACCCTCCAGACTTCATCTTCTCCTTCTCCTTCTTCTGCTTCTTCTGATTCACCCTCCAGATTTCATCTTCTCCTTCTCCTTCTTCTGCTTCTTCTGATTCACCCTCCAGACTTCGCCTTCTCCTTCTCCTTCTTCTCCTTCTTCTGATTCACCCTCCAGACTTCACCTTCTCCTTCTCCTTCTTCTACTTCTTCTGATTCACCCTCCAGTCTTCACCTTCTCCTTCTCCTTCTTCTGCTTCTTCTGATTCACCCTCCAGACTTTTCCTTCTCCTTCTCCTTCTTCTGCTTCTTCTGATTCACCCTCCTGACTTCACCTTCTCCTTCTCCTTCTTCTGCTTCTTCTGATTCACCCTCCAGACTTCACCTTCTCCTTCTCCTTGTTCTACTTCTTCTGATTCACCCTCCAGACTTCACCTTCTCCTTCTACTTCTTCTGCTTCTTCTGATTCACACTCCAGACTTCACCTTCTCCTTCTCCTTCTTCTGCTTCTTCTGATTCACCCTCCATACTTCACCTTCTCCTTCTCCTTCTTCTACTTCTTCTGATTCACCCTCCAGACTTCACCTTCTCCTTCTCCTTCTTCTACTTCTTCTGCTTCTCCCTCCAGACTTCACCTTCTCCTTCTCCTTCTTCTGCTTCTTCTGATTCACCCTCCAGACTTCACCTTCTCCTTCTCCATCTTCTACTTCTTCTGATTCACCCTCCAGACTTCACCTTCTCCTTCTCCTTCTTCTACTTCTTCTGATTCACCCTCCAGACTTCACCTTCTCCTTCTCCTTCTTCTACTTCTTCTGATTCACCCTCCTGACTTCACCTTCTCCTTCTCCTTCTTCTGCTTCTTCTGCTTCACCCTCCAGACTTCACCTTCTCCTTCTCCTTCTTTTGCTTCTTCTGCTTCAACCTCCAGACTTCACCTTCTCCGTCTCCTTCTTCTGCTTCACCCTCCTGACTTCACCTTCTCCTTCTCCTTCTTCTACTTCTTCTGATTCACCCTCCAGACTTCACCTTCTCCTTCTCCTTCTTCTGCTTCTTCTGCTTCACCCTCCAGACTTCACCTTCTACTTCTCCTTCTTCTGTTTCTTCTGCTTCACCCTCCAGACTTCACCTTCTCCTTCTCCTTCTTCTGCTTCTTCTGCTTCACCCTCCTGACTTCACCATCTCCTTCTCCTTCTTCTACCTCTTCTGCTTCACCCCCCTGACTTCACCTTCTCCTTCTCCTTCTTCTGCTTCTTCTGATTCACCATCCTAACTTCACCTTCTCCTTCTCCTTCCTCTGCTTCTTCTGATTCACCCTCCTGACTTCACCTTCTCCTTCTCCTTCTTCTGCTTCTTCTGATTCACCCTCCAGACTTCACCTTCTCCTTCTCCTTCTTCTGCTTCTTCTGATTCACCCTCCAGACTTCATCTTCTCCTTCTCCTTCTTCTGCTTCTTCTGATTCACCCTCCAGACCTCACCTTCTCCTTCTCCTTCTTCTACTTCTTCTGCTTCACCCTCCAGACTTCACCTTCTCCTTCTCCTTCTTCTACTTCTTCTGATTCACCCTCCAGACTTCACCTTCTCCTTCTCCTTCTTCTGCTTCTCCTGATTCACCCACCAGACTTCACCTTCTCCTTCTCCTTATTCTGCTTCTTCTGATTCACCCTCCAGACTTCACCTTCTCCTTCTCCTTCTTCTGCTTCTTCTGATTCACCCTCCAGACTTCACCTTCTCCTTCTCCTTCTTCTGCTTCTTCTGATTCACCCTCCAAACTTCTCCTTCTCCTTCTCCTTCTTCTACTTCTTCTGATACACCCTCCAGACTTCTTCTTCTCATTCTCCTTCTTCTGCTTCTTCTGATTCACCCTCCAGACTTCACCTTCTCCTTCTCCTTCTTCTGCTTCTTCTGATTCACCCTCCAGACTTGTCCTTCTCCTTCTCCTTCTTCTACTTCTTCTGATTCACCCTCCAGACTTCACCTTCTCCTTCTCCTTCTTCTACTTCTTCTGATTCACCCTCCAGACTTCACCTTCTCCTTCTCCTTCTTCTGCATCTTCTGATTCACCCTCCAGACTTCACCTTCTCCTTCTCCTTCTTCTGCTTCTTCTGATTCACCCTTCAGACTTCACCTTCTCCTTCTCCTTTTTCTGCTTCTTCTGATTCACCCTCCAGACCTCACCTTCTCCTTCTCCTTCTTCTACTTCTTATGATTCACCCTCCAGACTTCACCTTCTCCTTCTCCTTCTTCTGCTTCTTCTGATTCACCCTCCAGACTTAACCTTCTCCTTCTCCTTCTTCTGCTTCTTCTGATTCACCCCCCAGACTTCACCTTCTCCTTCTGCTTCTTCTACTTCTTCTGATTCACCCTCCAGACTTCACCATCTCCTTCTCCTTCTTCTACTTATTCTGATTCACCCTCCAGTCTTCACCTTCTCCTTCGCCTTCTTCTGCTTCTTCTGATTCACCCTCCAGACTTCACCTTCTCCTTCTCCTTCTTCTGCTTCTTCTGATTCACCCTCCTGACTTCACCTTCTCCTTCTCCTTCTTCTGCTTCTTCTGATTCACCCTCCAGACTTCACCTTCTCCTTCTCCTTCTTCTCCTTCTTCTGATTCACCCTCCAGACTTCACCTTCTCCTTCTACTTCTTCTGCTTCTTCTGATTCACCCTCCAGACTTCACCTTCTCCTTCTCCTTCTTCTGCTTCTTCTGATTCACCCTCCAGACTTCACCTTCTCCTTCTCCTTCTTCTGCTTCTTCTGATTTACCCTCCAGACTTCACCTTCTCCTTCTCCTTCTTCTACTTCTTCTGATTCACCCTCCAGACGTCACCTTCTCCTTCTCCTTCTTCTACTTCTTCTGATTCACCCTCCAGACTTCACCTTCTCCTTCTCCTTCTTCTACTTCTTCTGCTTCTCCCTCCAGACTTCACCTTCTCCTTCTCCTTCTTCTGCTTCTTCTGATTCACCCTCCAGACTTCACCTTCTCCTTCTCCTTCTTCTACTTCTTCTGATTCACCCTCCTGACTTCACCTTCTCCTTCTCCTTCTTCTGCTTCTTCTGCTTCACCCTCCAGACTTCACCTTCTCCTTCTCCTTCTTCTGCTTCTTCTGCTTCACCCTCCAGACTTCACCTTGTCCTTCTCCTTCTTCTGCTTCTTCTGCTTCACCCTCCAGACTTCACCTTCTCCTTCTCCTTCTTTTGCTTCTTCTGCTTCAACCTCCAGACTTCACCTTCTCCGTCTCCTTCTTCTGCTTCACCCTCCTGACTTCACCTTCTCCTTCTCCTTCTTCTACTTCTTCTGATTCACCCTCCGGACTTCACCTTCTCCTTCTCCTTCTTCTGCTTCTTCTGCTTCACCCTCCAGACTTCACCTTCTACTTCTCCTTTTTCTGTTTCTTCTGCTTCACCCTCCAGACTTCACCTTCTCCTTCTCCTTCTTCTGCTTCTTCTGCTTCACCCTCCTGACTTCACCATCTCCTTCTCCTTCTTCTACTTCTTCTGCTTCACCCCCCTGACTTCACCTTCTCCTTCTCCTTCTTCTGCTTCTTCTGATTCACCATCCTAACTTCACCTTCTCCTTCTCCTTCCTCTGCTTCTTCTGATTCACCCTCCTGACTTCACCTTCTCCTTCTCCTTCTTCTGCTTCTTCTGATTCACCCTCCAGACTTCACCTTCTCCTTCTCCTTCTTCTGCTTCTTCTGATTCACCCTCCAGACTTCATCTTCTCCTTCTCCTTCTTCTGCTTCTTCTGATTCACCCTCCAGACCTCACCTTCTCCTTCTCCTTCTTCTACTTCTTCTGATTCACCCTCCAGACTTCACCTTCTCCTTCTCCTTCTTCTACTTCTTCTGATTCACCCTCCTGACTTCACCTTCTCCTTCTCCTTCTTCTACTTCTTCTGCTTCACCCTCCAGACTTCACCTTTTCCTTCTCCTTCTTCTACTTCTTCTGATTCACCCTCCAGACTTCACCTTCTCCTTCTCCTTCTTCTGCTTCTCCTGATTCACCCACCAGACTTCACCTTCTCCTTCTCCTTATTCTGCTTCTTCTGATTCACCCTCCAGACTTCACCTTCTCCTTCTCCTTCTTCTGCTTCTTCTGATTCACCCTCCAGACTTCACCTTCTCCTTCTCCTTCTTCTGCTTCTTCTGATTCACCCTCCAGACTTCACCTTCTCCTTCTCCTTCTTCTACTTCTTCTGATACACCCTCCAGACTTCATCTTCTCATTCTCCTTCTTCTGCTTCTTCTGATTCACCCTCCAGACTTCACCTTCTCCTTCTCCTTCTTCTGCTTCTTCTGATTCACCCTCCAGACTTGTCCTTCTCCTTCTCCTTCTTCTACTTCTTCTGATTCACCCTCCAGACTTCACCTTCTCCTTCTCCTTCTTCTACTTCTTCTGATTCACCCTCCAGACTTCACCTTCTCCTTCTCCTTCTTCTGCATCTTCTGATTCACCCTCCAGACTTCACCTTCTCCTTCTCCTTCTTCTGCTTCTTCTGATTCACCCTTCAGACTTCACCTTCTCCTTCTCCTTCTTCTGCTTCTTCTGATTCACCCTCCAGACCTCACCTTCTCCTTCTCCTTCTTCTACTTCTTATGATTCACCCTCCAGACTTCACCTTCTCCTTCTCCTTCTTCTGCTTCTTCTGATTCACCCTCCAGACTTAACCTTCTCCTTCTCCTTCTTCTGCTTCTTCTGATTCACCCCCCAGACTTCGCCTTCTCCTTCTGCTTCTTCTACTTCTTCTGATTCACCCTCCAGACTTCACCATCTCCTTCTCCTTCTTCTACTTATTCTGATTCACCCTCCAGTCTTCACCTTCTCCTTCGCCTTCTTCTGCTTCTTCTGATTCACCCTCCAGACTTCACCTTCTCCTTCTCCTTCTTCTGCTTCTTCTGATTCACCCTCCTGACTTCACCTTCTCCTTCTCCTTCTTCTGCTTCTTCTGATTCACCCTCCAGACTTCACCTTCTCCTTCTCCTTCTTCTCCTTCTTCTGATTCACCCTCCAGACTTCACCTTCTCCTTCTACTTCTTCTGCTTCTTCTGATTCACCCTCCAGACTTCACCTTCTCCTTCTCCTTCTTCAGCTTCTTCTGATTCACCCTCCAGACTTCACCTTCTCCTTCTCCTTCTTCTGCTTCTTCTGATTCACCCTCCAGACTTCACCTTCTCCTTCTCCTTCTTCTACTTCTTCTGATTCACCCTCCAGACGTCACCTTCTCCTTCTCCTTCTTCTACTTCTTCTGATTCACCCTCCAGACTTCACCTTCTCCTTCTCCTTCTTCTACTTCTTCTGCTTCTCCCTCCAGACTTCACCTTCTCCTTCTCCTTCTTCTGCTTCTTCTGATTCACCCTCCAGACTTCACCTTCTCCTTCTCCTTCTTCTACTTCTTCTGATTCACCCTCCTGACTTCACCTTCTCCTTCTCCTTCTTCTGCTTCTTCTGCTTCACCCTCCAGACTTCACCTTCTCCTTCTCCTTCTTCTGCTTCTTCTGCTTCACCCTCCAGACTTCACCTTGTCCTTCTCCTTCTTCTGCCTCTTCTGCTTCACCCTCCTGACTTCACCTTCTCCTTCTCCTTCTTCTACTTCTTCTGATTCACCCTCCAGACTTCACCTTCTCCTTCTCCTTCTTCTACTTCTTCTGATTCACCCTCCAGACTTCACCTTCTCCTTCTCCTTCTTCTGCTTCTTCTTCTTCACCCTCCAGACGTCACCTTCTCTTTCTCCTTCTTCTGCTTCTTCTGCTTCGCCCTCCAGACTTCACCTTCTCCTTCTCCTTCTTCTGCTTCTTCTGCTTCACCCTCCAGACATCACCTTCTCCGTCTCCTTCTTCTGCTTCTTCTGCTTCTCCCTCATGACTTCACCTTCTCCTTCTCCTTCTTCTACTTCTTCTGATTCACCCTCCAGACTTCACCTTCTCCTTCTACTTCTTCTGCTTCTTCTGCTTCACCCTCCAGACTTCACCTTCTCCTTCTCCTTCTTCTGCTTCTTCTGCTGCGCCCGCCAGACTTCACCTTCTCCTTCTCCTTCTTCTGCTTCTTCTGCTTCACCCTCCTGACTTCACCTTCTCCTTCTCCTTCTTCTACTTCTTCTGCTTCACCCCCCTGACTTCACCTTCTCCTTCTCCTTCTTCTGCTTCTTCTGATTCACCCTCCTAACTTCACCTTCTCCTTCTCCTTCTTCTGCTTCTTCTGATTCACCCTCCTGACTTCACCTTCTCCTTCTCCTTCTTCTGCTTCTTCTGATTCACCCTCCAGACTTCACCTTCTCCTTCTCCTTCTTCTGCTTCTTCTGATTCACCCTCCAGACTTCACCTTCTCCTTCTCCTTCTTCTGCTTCTTCTGATTCACCCTCCAGACCTCACCTTCTCCTTCTCCTTCTTCTACTTCTTCTGATTCACCCTCCGGACTTCATCTTCTCCTTCTCCTTCTTCTACTTCTTCTGATTCACCCGCCAGTCTTCACGTTCTCCTTCTCCTTCTTCTGCTTCTTCTGATTCACCCTCCAGACTTCACCTTCTCCTTCTCCTTCTTCTGCTTCTTCTGATTCACCCTCCAGAGCTCACCATCTCCTTCTCCTTCTTCTACTTCTTCTGATTCACCCTCCAGACTTCACCTTCTCCTTCTGCTTCTTCTACTTCTTCTGATTCACCCTCCAGTCTTCACCTTCTCCTTCTCCTGCTTCTGCTTCTTCTGATGCACCCTCCTGACTTCACCTTCTCCTTCTCCTTCTTCTGCTTCTTCTGATTCACCCTCCAGACTTCACCTTCTCCTTCTCCTTCTTCTACTTCTTCTGATTCACCCTCCAGACTTCACCTTCTCCTTCTACTTCTTCTGCTTCTTCTGATTCACCCTCCAGACTTCACCTTCTCCTTCTCCTTCTTCTGCTTCTTCTGATTCACCCTCCAGACTTCACCTTCTCCTTCTCCTTCTTCTGCTTCTTCAGATTCACCCTCCAGACTTCACCTTCTCCTTCTCCTTCTTCTGCTTCTTCTGATTCACCCTCCAGACTTCACCTTCTCCTTCTCCTTCTTCTACTTCTTCTGATTCACCCTCCAGACTTCGCCTTCTCCTTCTCCTTCTTCTGCTTTTTCTGATTCACCCTCCAGACTTCACCTTCTCCTTCTCCTTCGTCTACTTCTTCTGATTCACTCTCCAGACTATACCTTCTCCTTCTCCTTCTTCTACTTCTTCTGATTCAGCCTCCAGACTCCACCTTCTCCTTCTCCTTCTTCTGCTTCTTCTGATTCACCCTCCAGACTTCACCTTCTCCTTCTCCTTCTTCTACTTCTTCTGACTCACCCTCCAGACTTCACCTTCTCCTTCTCCTTCTTCTACTTCTTCTTATTCACCCTCCAGATTTCACCTTCTCCTTCTTCTTCTACTTCTTCTGCTTCTCCCTCCAGACTTCACCTTCTCCTTCTCCTTCTTCTGCTTCTTCTGATTCACCCTCCAGACTTCCCCTTCTCCTTCTTCTTCTTCTACTTCTTCTGTTTCAACCTCCAGACTTCACCTTCTCCTTCTCCTTCTTCTACTTCTTCTGATTCACCCTCCAGACTTCACCTTCTCCTTCTCCTTCTTCTACTTCTTCTGATTCACCCTCCTGACTTCACCTTCTCCTTCTCCTTCTTCTGCTTCTTCTGATTCACCCTCCAGACTTCACCTTCTCCTTCTCCTTCTTCTGCTTCTTCTGATTCACCCTCCAGACCTCACCTTCTCCTTCTCCTTCTTCTACTTCTTCTGATTCACCCTCCGGACTTCATCTTCTCCTTCTCCTTCTTCTACTTCTTCTGATTCACCCGCCAGTCTTCACGTTCTCCTTCTCCTTCTTCTGCTTCTTCTGATTCACCCTCCAGACTTCACCTTCTCCTTCTCCTTCTTCTGCTTCTTCTGATTCACCCTCCAGAGCTCACCATCTCCTTCTCCTTCTTCTACTTCTTCTGATTCACCCTCCAGACTTCACCTTCTCCTTCTGCTTCTTCTACTTCTTCTGATTCACCCTCCAGTCTTCACCTTCTCCTTCTCCTGCTTCTGCTTCTTCTGATGCACCCTCCTGACTTCACCTTCTCCTTCTCCTTCTTCTGCTTCTTCTGATTCACCCTCCAGACTTCACCTTCTCCTTCTCCTTCTTCTACTTCTTCTGATTCACCCTCCAGACTTCACCTTCTCCTTCTACTTCTTCTGCTTCTTCTGATTCACCCTCCAGACTTCACCTTCTCCTTCTCCTTCTTCTGCTACTTCAGATTCACCCTCCAGACTTCACCTTCTCCTTCTCCTTCTTCTGCTTCTTCTGATTCACCCTCCAGACTTCACCTTCTCCTTCTCCTTCTTCTACTTCTTCTGATTCACCCTCCAGACTTCGCCTTCTCCTTCTCCTTCTTCTGCTTTTTCTAATTCACCCTCCAGACTTCACCTTCTCCTTCTCCTTCGTCTACTTCTTCTGATTCACTCTCCAGACTACACCTTCTCCTTCTCCTTCTTCTACTTCTTCTGATTCAGCCTCCAGACTCCACCTTCTCCTTCTCCTTCTTCTGCTTCTTCTGATTCACCCTCCAGACTTCACCTTCTCCTTCTCCTTCTTCTACTTCTTCTGATTCACCCTCCAGACTTCACCTTCTCCTTCTCCTTCTTCTACTTCTTCTTATTCACCCTCCAGATTTCACCTTCTCCTTCTTCTTCTACTTCTTCTGCTTCTCCCTCCAGACTTCACCTTCTCCTTCTCCTTCTTCTGCTTCTTCTGATTCACCCTCCAGACTTCCCCTTCTCCTTCTTCTTCTTCTACTTCTTCTGATTCAACCTCCAGACTTCACCTTCTCCTTCTCCTTCTTCTACTTCTTCTGATTCATCCTCCAGACTTCACCTTCTCCTTCTCCTTCTTCTACTTCTTCTGATTCACCCTCCTGACTTCACCTTCTCCTTCTCCTTCTTCTGCTTCTTCTGCTTCACCCTCCAGACTTCACCTTCTCCTTCTCCTTCTTCTGCTTCTTCTGTTTCACCCTCCAGACTTCACCTTCTCCTTCTCCTTCTTCTGCTTCTTCTGCTTCACCCTCCTGACTTCACCTTCTCCTTCACCTTCTTCTACTTCTTCTGATTCACCCTCCAGACTTCACCTTCTCCTTCTCCTTCTTCTGCTTCTTCTGCTTCACCATCCAGACTTCACCTTCTCCTTCTCCTTCTTCTACTTCTTCTGCTTCGCCCGCCAGACTTCACCTTCTCCTTCTCCTTCTTCTGCTTCTTCTGCTTCACCCTCCAGACTTCACCTTCTCCTTCTCCTTCTTCTGCTTTTTCTGCTTCACCCTCCTGACTTCACCTTCTCCTTCTCCTTCTTCTACTTCTTCTGATTCACCCTCCAGACTCCACCTTCTCCTTCTCCTTCTTCTGCTTCTTCTGATTCACCCTCCAGACTTCACCTTCTCCTTCTCCTTCTTCTACTTCTTCTGACTCACCCTCCAGACTTCACCTTCTCCTTCTCCTTCTTCTACTTCTTCTTATTCACCCTCCAGATTTCACCTTCTCCTTCTTCTTCTACTTCTTCTGCTTCTCCCTCCAGACTTCACCTTCTCCTTCTCCTTCTTCTGCTTCTTCTGATTCACCCTCCAGACTTCCCCTTCTCCTTCTTCTTCTTCTACTTCTTCTGTTTCAACCTCCAGACTTCACCTTCTCCTTCTCCTTCTTCTACTTCTTCTGATTCACCCTCCAGACTTCACCTTCTCCTTCTCCTTCTTCTACTTCTTCTGATTCACCCTCCTGACTTCACCTTCTCCTTCTCCTTCTTCTGCTTCTTCTGATTCACCCTCCAGACTTCACCTTCTCCTTCTCCTTCTTCTGCTTCTTCTGATTCACCCTCCAGACCTCACCTTCTCCTTCTCCTTCTTCTACTTCTTCTGATTCACCCTCCGGACTTCATCTTCTCCTTCTCCTTCTTCTACTTCTTCTGATTCACCCGCCAGTCTTCACGTTCTCCTTCTCCTTCTTCTGCTTCTTCTGATTCACCCTCCAGACTTCACCTTCTCCTTCTCCTTCTTCTGCTTCTTCTGATTCACCCTCCAGAGCTCACCATCTCCTTCTCCTTCTTCTACTTCTTCTGATTCACCCTCCAGACTTCACCTTCTCCTTCTGCTTCTTCTACTTCTTCTGATTCACCCTCCAGTCTTCACCTTCTCCTTCTCCTGCTTCTGCTTCTTCTGATGCACCCTCCTGACTTCACCTTCTCCTTCTCCTTCTTCTGCTTCTTCTGATTCACCCTCCAGACTTCACCTTCTCCTTCTCCTTCTTCTACTTCTTCTGATTCACCCTCCAGACTTCACCTTCTCCTTCTACTTCTTCTGCTTCTTCTGATTCACCCTCCAGACTTCACCTTCTCCTTCTCCTTCTTCTGCTTCTTCTGATTCACCCTCCAGACTTCACCTTCTCCTTCTCCTTCTTCTGCTACTTCAGATTCACCCTCCAGACTTCACCTTCTCCTTCTCCTTCTTCTGCTTCTTCTGATTCACCCTCCAGACTTCACCTTCTCCTTCTCCTTCTTCTACTTCTTCTGATTCACCCTCCAGACTTCGCCTTCTCCTTCTCCTTCTTCTGCTTTTTCTAATTCACCCTCCAGACTTCACCTTCTCCTTCTCCTTCGTCTACTTCTTCTGATTCACTCTCCAGACTACACCTTCTCCTTCTCCTTCTTCTACTTCTTCTGATTCAGCCTCCAGACTCCACCTTCTCCTTCTCCTTCTTCTGCTTCTTCTGATTCACCCTCCAGACTTCACCTTCTCCTTCTCCTTCTTCTACTTCTTCTGATTCACCCTCCAGACTTCACCTTCTCCTTCTCCTTCTTCTACTTCATCTTATTCACCCTCCAGATTTCACCTTCTCCTTCTTCTTCTACTTCTTCTGCTTTTCCTCCAGACTTCACCTTCTCCTTCTCCTTCTTCTGCTTCTTCTGATTCACCCTCCAGACTTCCCCTTCTCCTTCTTCTTCTTCTACTTCTTCTGATTCAACCTCCAGACTTCACCTTCTCCTTCTCCTTCTTCTACTTCTTCTGATTCATCCTCCAGACTTCACCTTCTCCTTCTCCTTCTTCTACTTCTTCTGATTCACCCTCCTGACTTCCCCTTCTCCTTCTCCTTCTTCTGCTTCTTCTGCTTCACCCTCCAGGCTTCACCTTCTCCTTCTCCTTCTTCTGCTTCTTCTGTTTCACCCTCCAGACTTCACCTTCTCCTTCTCCTTCTTCTGCTTCTTCTGCTTCACCCTCCTGACTTCACCTTCTCCTTCACCTTCTTCTACTTCTTCTGATTCACCCTCCAGACTTCACCTTCTCCTTCTCCTTCTTCTGCTTCTTCTGCTTCACCATCCAGACTTCACCTTCTCCTTCTCCTTCTTCTACTTCTTCTGCTTCGCCCGCCAGACTTCACCTTCTCCTTCTCCTTCTTCTACTTCTTCTGCTTCACCCTCCAGACTTCACCTTCTCCTTCTCCTTCTTCTGCTTTTTCTGCTTCACCCTCCTGACTTCACCTTCTCCTTCTCCTTCTTCTACTTCTTCTGATTCACCCTCCAGACTTCACCTTCTCCTTCTCCTTCTTCTGCTTCTTCTGCTTCACCCTCCAGACTTCACCTTCACCTTCTCCTTCTTCTGCTTCTTCTGCTGCGCCCGCCAGACTTCACCTTCTCCTTCTCCTTCTTCTGCTTCTTCTGCTTCACCTTCCTGACTTCGCCTTCTCCTTCTCCTTCTTCTACTTTTTCTGCTTCACCCCCCTGACTTCACCTTCTCCTTCTCCTTCTTCTGCTTCTTCTGATTCACCCTCCTAACTTCACCTTATCCTTCTCCTTCTTCTGCTTCTTCTGATTCACCCTCCTGACTTCACCTTCTCCTTCTCCTTCTTCTACTTCTTCTGATTCACCCTCCAGACTTCACCTTCTCCTTCTCCTTCTTCTACCTCTTCTGATTCACCCTCCAGACTTCACCTTCTCCTTCTCCTTCTTCTACTTCTTCTGATTCACCCTCCAGTCTTCACCTTCTTCTTCTCCTTCTTCTGCTTCTTCTGCTTCACCCTCTAGACTTCACCTTCTCCTTCTCTTTCTTCTGCTTCTTCTGATTCACCCTCCAGACTTCACCTTCTCTTTCTCCTTCTTCTGATTCTTCTGATTCACACTCCAGACTTCACCTTCTCCTTCTCCTTCTTCTGCTTCTTCTGATTCACCCTCCTGACTTCACCTTCTCCTTCTCCTTCTTCTACTTCTTCTGATTCACCCTCATGACTTCACCTTCTCCTTCTCCTTCTTCTACTTCTTCTGCTTCACCCTCCAGACTTCACCTTCTCCTTCTCCTTCTTCTACTTCTTCTGATTCACCCTCCAGACTTCACCTTCTCCTTCTCCTTCTTCTGCTTCTTCTGATTCACCCTCCAGACTTCACCTTCTCCTTCTCCTTATTCTGCTTCTTCTGATTCACCCTCCAGACTTCACCTTCTCCTTCTCCTTCTTCTGCTTCTTCTGATTCACTCTTCAGACTTCACCTTCTCCTTCCCCTTCTTCTGCTTCTTCTGATTCACCCTCCAGACTTCACCTTCTCCTTCTCCTTCTTCTACTTCTTCTGATTCACCCTCCGGACTTCATCTTCTCCTTCTCCTTCTTCTACTTCTTCTGATTCACCCGCCAGTCTTCACGTTCTCCTTCTCCTTCTTCTGCTTCTTCTGATTCACCCTCCAGACTTCACCTTCTCCTTCTCCTTCTTCTGCTTCTTCTGATTCACCCTCCAGAGCTCACCATCTCCTTCTCCTTCTTCTACTTCTTCTGATTCACCCTCCAGACTTCACCTTCTCCTTCTGCTTCTTCTACTTCCTCTGATTCACCCTCCAGTCTTCACCTTCTCCTTATCCTTCTTCTACTTCTTCTGATTCACCCTCCAGACTTCACCTTCTCCTTCTACTTCTTCTGCTTCTTCTGATTCACCCTCCAGACTTCACCTTCTCCTTCTCCTTCTTCTGCTTCTTCTGATTCACCCTCCAGACTTCACCTTCTCCTTCTCCTTCTTCTGCTTCTTCAGATTCACCCTCCAGACTTCACCTTCTCCTTCTCCTTCTTCTGCTTCTTCTGATTCAACCTCCAGACTTCACCTTCTCCTTCTCCTTCTTCAACTTCTTCTGATTCACCCTCCAGACTTCGCCTTCTCCTTCTCCTTCTTCTGCTTTTTCTGATTCACCCTCCAGACTTCACCTTCTCCTTCTCCTTCGTCTACTTCTTCTGATTCACTCTCCAGACTACACCTTCTCCTTCTCCTTCTTCTACTTCTTCTGATTCAGCCTCCAGACTCCACCTTCTCCTTCTCCTTCTTCTGCTTCTTCTGATTCACCCTCCAGACTTCACCTTCTCCTTCTCCTTCTTCTACTTCTTCTGATTCACCCTCCAGACTTCACCTTCTCCTTCTCCTTCTTCTACTTCTTCTTATTCACCCTCCAGATTTCACCTTCTCCTTCTTCTTCTACTTCTTCTGCTTCTCCCTCCAGACTTCACCTTCTCCTTCTCCTTCTTCTGCTTCTTCTGATTCACCCTCCAGACTTCCCCTTCTCCTTCTTCTTCTTCTACTTCTTCTGATTCAACCTCCAGACTTCTCCTTCTCCTTCTCCTTCTTCTACTTCTTCTGATTCACCCTCCAGACTTCACCTTCTCCTTCTCCTTCTTCTACTTCTTCTGATTCACCCTCCTGACTTCACCTTCTCCTTCTCCTTCTTCTGCTTCTTCTGCTTCACCCTCCAGACTTCACCTTCTCCTTCTCCTTCTTCTGCTTCTTCTGTTTCACCCTCCAGACTTCACCTTCTCCTTCTCCTTCTTCTGCTTCTTCTGCTTCACCCTCCTGACTTCACCTTCTCCTTCACCTTCTTCTACTTCTTCTGATTCACCCTCCAGACTTCACCTTCTCCTTCTCCTTCTTCTGCTTCTTCTGCTTCACCATCCAGACTTCACCTTCTCCTTCTCCTTCTTCTACTTCTTCTGCTTCGCCCGCCAGACTTCACCTTCTCCTTCTCCTTCTTCTGCTTCTTCTGCTTCACCCTCCAGACTTCACCTTCTCCTTCTCCTTCTTCTGCTTTTTCTGCTTCACCCTCCTGACTTCACCTTCTCCTTCTCCTTCTTCTACTTCTTCTGATTCACCCTCCAGACTTCACCTTCCCCTTCTCCTTCTTCTGCTTCTTCTGCTTCACCCTCCAGACTTCACCTTCACCTTCTCCTTCTTCTGCTTCTTCTGATTCACCCTCCTAACTTCACCTTCTCCTTCTCCTTCTTCTGCTTCTTCTGATTCACCCTCCTGACTTCACCTTCTCCTTCTCCTTCTTCTACCTCTTCTGATTCACCCTCCAGACTTCACCTTCTCCTTCTCCTTCTTCTACTTCTTCTGATTCACCCTCCAGTCTTCACCTTCTTCTTCTCCTTCTTCTGCTTCTTCTGCTTCACCCTCTAGACTTCACCTTCTCCTTCTCTTTCTTCTGCTTCTTCTGATTCACCCTCCAGACTTCACCTTCTCCTTCTCCTTCTTCTGATTCTTCTGATTCACACTCCAGACTTCACCTTCTCCTTCTCCTTCTTCTGCTTCTTCTGATTCACTCTCCTGACTTCACCTTCTCCTTCTCCTTCTTCTACTTCTTCTGATTCACCCTCATGACTTCACCTTCTCCTTCTCCTTCTTCTACTTCTTCTGCTTCACCCTCCAGACTTCACCTTCTCCTTCTCCTTCTTCTACTTCTTCTGATTCACCCTCCAGACTTCACCTTCTCCTTCTCCTTCTTCTGCTTCTTCTGATTCACCCTCCAGACTTCACCTTCTCCTTCTCCTTCTTCTGCTTCTTCTGATTCACCCTCCAGACTTCACCTTCTCCTTCTCCTTCTTCTGCTTCTTCTGATTCACTCTTCAGACTTCACCTTCTCCTTCCCCTTCTTCTGCTTCTTCTTATTCACCCTCCAGACTTCACCTTCTCCTTCTCCTTCTTCTACTTCTTCTGATTCACCCTCCAGACTTCATCTTCCCCTTCTCCTTCTTCTACTTCTTCTGATTCACCCGCCAGTCTTCACCTTCTCCTTCTCCTTCTTCTGCTTCTTCTGATTCACCCTCCAGACTTCACCTTCTCCTTCTCCTTCTTCTGCTTCTTCTGATTCACCCTCCAGACCTCACCATCTCCTTCTCCTTCTTCTACTTCTTCTGATTCACCCTCCAGACTTCACCTTCTCCTTCTGCTTCTTCTACTTCTTCTGATTCACCCTCCAGTCTTCACCTTCTCCTTCTCCTGCTTCTGCTTCTTCTGATTCACCCTCCTGACTTCACCTTCACCTTCTCCTTCTTCTGCTTCTTCTGATTCACCCTCCAGACTTCACCTTCTCCTTCTCCTTCTTCTACTTCTTCTGATTCACCCTCCAGACTTCACCTTCTCCTTCTACTTCTTCTGCTTCTTCTGATTCACCCTCCAGACTTCACCTTCTCCTTCTCCTTCTTCTGCTTCTTCTGATTCACCCTCCAGACTTCACCTTCTCCTTCTCCTTCTTCTACTTCTTCTGATTCACCCTCCAGACTTCGCCTTCTCCTTCTCCTTCTTCTGCTTTTTCTAATTCACCCTCCAGACTTCACCTTCTCCTTCTCCTTCGTCTACTTCTTCTGATTCACTCTCCAGACTACACCTTCTCCTTCTCCTTCTTCTACTTCTTCTGATTCAGCCTCCAGACTCCACCTTCTCCTTCTCCTTCTTCTGCTTCTTCTGATTCACCCTCCAGACTTCACCTTCTCCTTCTCCTTCTTCTACTTCTTCTGATTCACCCTCCAGACTTCACCTTCTCCTTCTCCTTCTTCTACTTCTTCTTATTCACCCTCCAGATTTCACCTTCTCCTTCTTCTTCTACTTCTTCTGCTTCTCCCTCCAGACTTCACCTTCTCCTTCTCCTTCTTCTGCTTCTTCTGATTCACCCTCCAGACTTCCCCTTCTCCTTCTTCTTCTTCTACTTCTTCTGATTCAACCTCCAGACTTCACCTTCTCCTTCTCCTTCTTCTACTTCTTCTGATTCATCCTCCAGACTTCACCTTCTCCTTCTCCTTCTTCTACTTCTTCTGATTCACCCTCCTGACTTCACCTTCTCCTTCTCCTTCTTCTGCTTCTTCTGCTTCACCCTCCAGACTTCACCTTCTCCTTCTCCTTCTTCTGCTTCTTCTGTTTCACCCTCCAGACTTCACCTTCTCCTTCTCCTTCTTCTGCTTCTTCTGCTTCACCCTCCTGACTTCACCTTCTCCTTCACCTTCTTCTACTTCTTCTGATTCACCCTCCAGACTTCACCTTCTCCTTCTCCTTCTTCTGCTTCTTCTGCTTCACCATCCAGACTTCACCTTCTCCTTCTCCTTCTTCTACTTCTTCTGCTTCGCCCGCCAGACTTCACCTTCTCCTTCTCCTTCTTCTGCTTCTTCTGCTTCACCCTCCAGACTTCACCTTCTCCTTCTCCTTCTTCTGCTTTTTCTGCTTCACCCTCCTGACTTCACCTTCTCCTTCTCCTTCTTCTACTTCTTCTGATTCACCCTCCAGACTCCACCTTCTCCTTCTCCTTCTTCTGCTTCTTCTGATTCACCCTCCAGACTTCACCTTCTCCTTCTCCTTCTTCTACTTCTTCTGACTCACCCTCCAGACTTCACCTTCTCCTTCTCCTTCTTCTACTTCTTCTTATTCACCCTCCAGATTTCACCTTCTCCTTCTTCTTCTACTTCTTCTGCTTCTCCCTCCAGACTTCACCTTCTCCTTCTCCTTCTTCTGCTTCTTCTGATTCACCCTCCAGACTTCCCCTTCTCCTTCTTCTTCTTCTACTTCTTCTGTTTCAACCTCCAGACTTCACCTTCTCCTTCTCCTTCTTCTACTTCTTCTGATTCACCCTCCAGACTTCACCTTCTCCTTCTCCTTCTTCTACTTCTTCTGATTCACCCTCCTGACTTCACCTTCTCCTTCTCCTTCTTCTGCTTCTTCTGATTCACCCTCCAGACTTCACCTTCTCCTTCTCCTTCTTCTGCTTCTTCTGATTCACCCTCCAGACCTCACCTTCTCCTTCTCCTTCTTCTACTTCTTCTGATTCACCCTCCGGACTTCATCTTCTCCTTCTCCTTCTTCTACTTCTTCTGATTCACCCGCCAGTCTTCACGTTCTCCTTCTCCTTCTTCTGCTTCTTCTGATTCACCCTCCAGACTTCACCTTCTCCTTCTCCTTCTTCTGCTTCTTCTGATTCACCCTCCAGAGCTCACCATCTCCTTCTCCTTCTTCTACTTCTTCTGATTCACCCTCCAGACTTCACCTTCTCCTTCTGCTTCTTCTACTTCTTCTGATTCACCCTCCAGTCTTCACCTTCTCCTTCTCCTGCTTCTGCTTCTTCTGATGCACCCTCCTGACTTCACCTTCTCCTTCTCCTTCTTCTGCTTCTTCTGATTCACCCTCCAGACTTCACCTTCTCCTTCTCCTTCTTCTACTTCTTCTGATTCACCCTCCAGACTTCACCTTCTCCTTCTACTTCTTCTGCTTCTTCTGATTCACCCTCCAGACTTCACCTTCTCCTTCTCCTTCTTCTGCTTCTTCTGATTCACCCTCCAGACTTCACCTTCTCCTTCTCCTTCTTCTGCTACTTCAGATTCACCCTCCAGACTTCACCTTCTCCTTCTCCTTCTTCTGCTTCTTCTGATTCACCCTCCAGACTTCACCTTCTCCTTCTCCTTCTTCTACTTCTTCTGATTCACCCTCCAGACTTCGCCTTCTCCTTCTCCTTCTTCTGCTTTTTCTAATTCACCCTCCAGACTTCACCTTCTCCTTCTCCTTCGTCTACTTCTTCTGATTCACTCTCCAGACTACACCTTCTCCTTCTCCTTCTTCTACTTCTTCTGATTCAGCCTCCAGACTCCACCTTCTCCTTCTCCTTCTTCTGCTTCTTCTGATTCACCCTCCAGACTTCACCTTCTCCTTCTCCTTCTTCTACTTCTTCTGATTCACCCTCCAGACTTCACCTTCTCCTTCTCCTTCTTCTACTTCATCTTATTCACCCTCCAGATTTCACCTTCTCCTTCTTCTTCTACTTCTTCTGCTTTTCCTCCAGACTTCACCTTCTCCTTCTCCTTCTTCTGCTTCTTCTGATTCACCCTCCAGACTTCCCCTTCTCCTTCTTCTTCTTCTACTTCTTCTGATTCAACCTCCAGACTTCACCTTCTCCTTCTCCTTCTTCTACTTCTTCTGATTCATCCTCCAGACTTCACCTTCTCCTTCTCCTTCTTCTACTTCTTCTGATTCACCCTCCTGACTTCCCCTTCTCCTTCTCCTTCTTCTGCTTCTTCTGCTTCACCCTCCAGGCTTCACCTTCTCCTTCTCCTTCTTCTGCTTCTTCTGTTTCACCCTCCAGACTTCACCTTCTCCTTCTCCTTCTTCTGCTTCTTCTGCTTCACCCTCCTGACTTCACCTTCTCCTTCACCTTCTTCTACTTCTTCTGATTCACCCTCCAGACTTCACCTTCTCCTTCTCCTTCTTCTGCTTCTTCTGCTTCACCATCCAGACTTCACCTTCTCCTTCTCCTTCTTCTACTTCTTCTGCTTCGCCCGCCAGACTTCACCTTCTCCTTCTCCTTCTTCTACTTCTTCTGCTTCACCCTCCAGACTTCACCTTCTCCTTCTCCTTCTTCTGCTTTTTCTGCTTCACCCTCCTGACTTCACCTTCTCCTTCTCCTTCTTCTACTTCTTCTGATTCACCCTCCAGACTTCACCTTCTCCTTCTCCTTCTTCTGCTTCTTCTGCTTCACCCTCCAGACTTCACCTTCACCTTCTCCTTCTTCTGCTTCTTCTGCTGCGCCCGCCAGACTTCACCTTCTCCTTCTCCTTCTTCTGCTTCTTCTGCTTCACCTTCCTGACTTCGCCTTCTCCTTCTCCTTCTTCTACTTTTTCTGCTTCACCCCCCTGACTTCACCTTCTCCTTCTCCTTCTTCTGCTTCTTCTGATTCACCCTCCTAACTTCACCTTATCCTTCTCCTTCTTCTGCTTCTTCTGATTCACCCTCCTGACTTCACCTTCTCCTTCTCCTTCTTCTACTTCTTCTGATTCACCCTCCAGACTTCACCTTCTCCTTCTCCTTCTTCTACCTCTTCTGATTCACCCTCCAGACTTCACCTTCTCCTTCTCCTTCTTCTACTTCTTCTGATTCACCCTCCAGTCTTCACCTTCTTCTTCTCCTTCTTCTGCTTCTTCTGCTTCACCCTCTAGACTTCACCTTCTCCTTCTCTTTCTTCTGCTTCTTCTGATTCACCCTCCAGACTTCACCTTCTCTTTCTCCTTCTTCTGATTCTTCTGATTCACACTCCAGACTTCACCTTCTCCTTCTCCTTCTTCTGCTTCTTCTGATTCACCCTCCTGACTTCACCTTCTCCTTCTCCTTCTTCTACTTCTTCTGATTCACCCTCATGACTTCACCTTCTCCTTCTCCTTCTTCTACTTCTTCTGCTTCACCCTCCAGACTTCACCTTCTCCTTCTCCTTCTTCTACTTCTTCTGATTCACCCTCCAGACTTCACCTTCTCCTTCTCCTTCTTCTGCTTCTTCTGATTCACCCTCCAGACTTCACCTTCTCCTTCTCCTTATTCTGCTTCTTCTGATTCACCCTCCAGACTTCACCTTCTCCTTCTCCTTCTTCTGCTTCTTCTGATTCACTCTTCAGACTTCACCTTCTCCTTCCCCTTCTTCTGCTTCTTCTGATTCACCCTCCAGACTTCACCTTCTCCTTCTCCTTCTTCTACTTCTTCTGATTCACCCTCCGGACTTCATCTTCTCCTTCTCCTTCTTCTACTTCTTCTGATTCACCCGCCAGTCTTCACGTTCTCCTTCTCCTTCTTCTGCTTCTTCTGATTCACCCTCCAGACTTCACCTTCTCCTTCTCCTTCTTCTGCTTCTTCTGATTCACCCTCCAGAGCTCACCATCTCCTTCTCCTTCTTCTACTTCTTCTGATTCACCCTCCAGACTTCACCTTCTCCTTCTGCTTCTTCTACTTCCTCTGATTCACCCTCCAGTCTTCACCTTCTCCTTATCCTTCTTCTACTTCTTCTGATTCACCCTCCAGACTTCACCTTCTCCTTCTACTTCTTCTGCTTCTTCTGATTCACCCTCCAGACTTCACCTTCTCCTTCTCCTTCTTCTGCTTCTTCTGATTCACCCTCCAGACTTCACCTTCTCCTTCTCCTTCTTCTGCTTCTTCAGATTCACCCTCCAGACTTCACCTTCTCCTTCTCCTTCTTCTGCTTCTTCTGATTCAACCTCCAGACTTCACCTTCTCCTTCTCCTTCTTCAACTTCTTCTGATTCACCCTCCAGACTTCGCCTTCTCCTTCTCCTTCTTCTGCTTTTTCTGATTCACCCTCCAGACTTCACCTTCTCCTTCTCCTTCGTCTACTTCTTCTGATTCACTCTCCAGACTACACCTTCTCCTTCTCCTTCTTCTACTTCTTCTGATTCAGCCTCCAGACTCCACCTTCTCCTTCTCCTTCTTCTGCTTCTTCTGATTCACCCTCCAGACTTCACCTTCTCCTTCTCCTTCTTCTACTTCTTCTGATTCACCCTCCAGACTTCACCTTCTCCTTCTCCTTCTTCTACTTCTTCTTATTCACCCTCCAGATTTCACCTTCTCCTTCTTCTTCTACTTCTTCTGCTTCTCCCTCCAGACTTCACCTTCTCCTTCTCCTTCTTCTGCTTCTTCTGATTCACCCTCCAGACTTCCCCTTCTCCTTCTTCTTCTTCTACTTCTTCTGATTCAACCTCCAGACTTCTCCTTCTCCTTCTCCTTCTTCTACTTCTTCTGATTCACCCTCCAGACTTCACCTTCTCCTTCTCCTTCTTCTACTTCTTCTGATTCACCCTCCTGACTTCACCTTCTCCTTCTCCTTCTTCTGCTTCTTCTGCTTCACCCTCCAGACTTCACCTTCTCCTTCTCCTTCTTCTGCTTCTTCTGTTTCACCCTCCAGACTTCACCTTCTCCTTCTCCTTCTTCTGCTTCTTCTGCTTCACCCTCCTGACTTCACCTTCTCCTTCACCTTCTTCTACTTCTTCTGATTCACCCTCCAGACTTCACCTTCTCCTTCTCCTTCTTCTGCTTCTTCTGCTTCACCATCCAGACTTCACCTTCTCCTTCTCCTTCTTCTACTTCTTCTGCTTCGCCCGCCAGACTTCACCTTCTCCTTCTCCTTCTTCTGCTTCTTCTGCTTCACCCTCCAGACTTCACCTTCTCCTTCTCCTTCTTCTGCTTTTTCTGCTTCACCCTCCTGACTTCACCTTCTCCTTCTCCTTCTTCTACTTCTTCTGATTCACCCTCCAGACTTCACCTTCCCCTTCTCCTTCTTCTGCTTCTTCTGCTTCACCCTCCAGACTTCACCTTCACCTTCTCCTTCTTCTGCTTCTTCTGATTCACCCTCCTAACTTCACCTTCTCCTTCTCCTTCTTCTGCTTCTTCTGATTCACCCTCCTGACTTCACCTTCTCCTTCTCCTTCTTCTACCTCTTCTGATTCACCCTCCAGACTTCACCTTCTCCTTCTCCTTCTTCTACTTCTTCTGATTCACCCTCCAGTCTTCACCTTCTTCTTCTCCTTCTTCTGCTTCTTCTGCTTCACCCTCTAGACTTCACCTTCTCCTTCTCTTTCTTCTGCTTCTTCTGATTCACCCTCCAGACTTCACCTTCTCCTTCTCCTTCTTCTGATTCTTCTGATTCACACTCCAGACTTCACCTTCTCCTTCTCCTTCTTCTGCTTCTTCTGATTCACTCTCCTGACTTCACCTTCTCCTTCTCCTTCTTCTACTTCTTCTGATTCACCCTCATGACTTCACCTTCTCCTTCTCCTTCTTCTACTTCTTCTGCTTCACCCTCCAGACTTCACCTTCTCCTTCTCCTTCTTCTACTTCTTCTGATTCACCCTCCAGACTTCACCTTCTCCTTCTCCTTCTTCTGCTTCTTCTGATTCACCCTCCAGACTTCACCTTCTCCTTCTCCTTCTTCTGCTTCTTCTGATTCACCCTCCAGACTTCACCTTCTCCTTCTCCTTCTTCTGCTTCTTCTGATTCACTCTTCAGACTTCACCTTCTCCTTCCCCTTCTTCTGCTTCTTCTTATTCACCCTCCAGACTTCACCTTCTCCTTCTCCTTCTTCTACTTCTTCTGATTCACCCTCCAGACTTCATCTTCCCCTTCTCCTTCTTCTACTTCTTCTGATTCACCCGCCAGTCTTCACCTTCTCCTTCTCCTTCTTCTGCTTCTTCTGATTCACCCTCCAGACTTCACCTTCTCCTTCTCCTTCTTCTGCTTCTTCTGATTCACCCTCCAGACCTCACCATCTCCTTCTCCTTCTTCTACTTCTTCTGATTCACCCTCCAGACTTCACCTTCTCCTTCTGCTTCTTCTACTTCTTCTGATTCACCCTCCAGTCTTCACCTTCTCCTTCTCCTGCTTCTGCTTCTTCTGATTCACCCTCCTGACTTCACCTTCACCTTCTCCTTCTTCTGCTTCTTCTGATTCACCCTCCAGACTTCACCTTCTCCTTCTCCTTCTTCTACTTCTTCTGATTCACCCTCCAGACTTCACCTTCTCCTTCTACTTCTTCTGCTTCTTCTGATTCACCCTCCAGACTTCACCTTCTCCTTCTCCTTCTTCTGCTTCTTCTGATTCACCCTCCAGACTTCACCTTCTCCTTCTCCTTCTTCTGCTTCTTCAGATTCACCCTCCAGACTTCACCTTCTCCTTCTCCTTCTTCTGCTTCTTCTGATTCACCCTCCAGACTTCACCTTCTCCTTCTCCTTCTTCTACTTCTTCTGATTCACCCTCCAGACTTCGCCTTCCCCTTCTCCTTCTTCTGCTTTTTCTGATTCACCCTCCAGACTTCACCTTCTCCTTCTCCTTCGTCTACTTCTTCTGATTCACTCTCCAGACTACACCTTCTCCTTCTCCTTCTTCTACTTCTTCTGATTCAGCCTCCAGACTCCACCTTCTCCTTCTCCTTCTTCTGCTTCTTCTGATTCACCCTCCAGACTTCACCTTCTCCTTCTCCTTCTTCTACTTCTTCTGATTCACCCTCCAGACTTCACCTTCTCCTTCTCCTTCTTCTACTTCTTCTTATTCACCCTCCAGATTTCACCTTCTCCTTCTTCTTCTACTTCTTCTGCTTCTCCCTCCAGACTTCACCTTCTCCTTCTCCTTCTTCTGCTTCTTCTGATTAACCCTCCAGACTTCCCCTTCTCCTTCTTCTTCTTCTACTTCTTCTGATTCAACCTCCAGACTTCACCTTCTCCTTCTCCTTCTTCTACTTCTTCTGATTCACCCTCCAGACTTCACCTTCTCCTTCTCCTTCTTCTACTTCTTCTGATACACCCTCCTGACTTCACCTTCTCCTTCTCCTTCTTCTGCTTCTTCTGCTTCACCCTCCAGACTTCACCTTCTCCTTCTCCTTCTTCTGCTTCTTCTGTTTCACCCTCCAGACTTCACCTTTTCCTTCTCCTTCTTCTGCTTCTTCTGCTTCACCCTCCTGACTTCACCTTCTCCTTCTCCTTCTTCTACTTCTTCTGATTCACCCTCCAGACTTCACCTTCTCCTTCTCCTTCTTCTACTTCTTCTGATACACCCTCCTGACTTCACCTTCTCCTTCTCCT
This sequence comes from Somniosus microcephalus, assembly GCF_052327205.1. Classification (NCBI taxonomy): domain Eukaryota; kingdom Metazoa; phylum Chordata; class Chondrichthyes; order Squaliformes; family Somniosidae; genus Somniosus; species Somniosus microcephalus. The sequence continues at coordinate 1,295 of NW_028226247.1, read as the reverse complement.
TCTTCTGCTTCTTCTGCTTCACCCTCCAGACTTCACCTTCTCCTTCTCCTTCTTCTGCTTCTTCTGTTTCACCCTCCAGACTTCACCTTTTCCTTCTCCTTCTTCTGCTTCTTCTGCTTCACCCTCCAGACTTCACCTTCTCCTTCTCCTTCTTCTGCTTCTTCTGCTTCACCCTCCAGACTTCACCTTCTCCTTCTCCTTCTTCTGCTTCTTCTGCTTCACCCTCCTGACTTCACCTTCTCCTTCTCCTTCTTCTACTTCTTCTGATTCACCCTCCAGACTTCACCTTCTCCTTCTCCTTCTTCTGCTTCTTCTGCTTCACCCTCCAGACTTCACCTTCACCTTCTTCTTCTGCTTCTTCTGCTGCGCCCGCCAGACTTCACCTTCTCCTTCTCCTTCTTCTGCTTCTTCTGCTTCACCTTCCTGACTTCGCCTTCTCCTTCTCCTTCTTCTACTTTTTCTGCTTCACCCCCCTGACTTCACCTTCTCCTTCTCCTTCTTCTGCTTCTTCTGATTCACCCTCCTAACTTCACCTTCTCCTTCTCCTTCTTCTGCTTCTTCTGATTCACCCTCCTGACTTCACCTTCTCCTTCTCCTTCTTCTACTTCTTCTGATTCACCCTCCAGACTTCACCATCTCCTTCTCCTTCTTCTACTTCTTCTGATTCACCCTCCAGACTTCACCTTCTCCTTCTCCTTCTTCTACCTCTTCTGATTCACCATCCAGACTTCACCTTCTCCTTCTCCTTCTTCTACTTCTTCTGATTCACCCTCCAGTCTTCACCTTCTACTTCTCCTCCTTCTGCTTCTTCTGCTTCACCCTCTAGACTTCACCTTCTCCTTCTCTTTCTTCTGCTTCTTCTGATTCACCCTCCAGACTTCACCTTCTCCTTCTCCTTCCTCTGATTCTTCTGATTCACACTCCAGACTTCACCTTCTCCTTCTCCTTCTTCTGCTTCTTCTGATTCACCCTCCTGACTTCACCTTCTCCTTCTCCTTCTTCTACTTCTTCTGATTCACCCTCATGACTTCACCTTCTCCTTCTCCTTCTTCTACTTCTTCTGCTTCACCCTCCAGACTTCACCTTCTCCTTCTCCTTCTTCTACTTCTTCTGATTCACCCTCCAGACTTCACCTTCTCCTTCTCCTTCTTCTGCTTCTTCTGATTCACCCTCCAGACTTCACCTTCTCCTTCTCCTTATTCTGCTTCTTCTGATTCACCCTCCAGACTTCACCTTCTCCTTCTCCTTCTTCTGCTTCTTCTGATTCACTCTTCAGACTTCACCTTCTCCTTCCC
>NW_028226246.1:0-57384 GCF_052327205.1 Somniosus microcephalus | reverse complement strand
TAAGCTTTTCACCAGATATCAGGCTACTGGGGTATCTGCCCCATTTCACTAGTTTATTAACAGCAACTTGGAAGTGTTTGCCTGGAGCTAGTTATCTTGGCCTGCTGTTTGTCCCTTGTTAAGGAGGTTTGCGGGGCTCTTGTGGCGTGAGGTTGGTGGAACTGATTGTTGAGCCCCATGAAATTGCAATGTTCCTGGAAATTTTAATGCTGGGATTAGCTTATTACTAGAAGTGGAGGTTGTTTAGTCCTCTATAACTGACTGGGATAATGAGTCTAAATGGGGTAGATGTCCATATTCTAAAAATGATAGAGGCACTAGTGAGGGTGCAAAACATTTACTAGGATGATGCCAGAACTGAGATTCGACTTACTAGGAAAGATTGACCTGTTTGGGTTGCCTTCTCTAGGAAAGAGAAGGCTGCGGGTGTTTAAAATTATGACTTGGTTCGACAGGTTAGATATCGAGATGTTTCCACTTGTGGGCAAGACCAGGACTAGGGGCCTGTAACTACAAGGTAGTAACTAACTAATGACTCCAATGGTGAATTCAGGAGAAACTTCTTTACCCAGAGAGTGGTGAGAATGTGGCTGTCGCTATCACGGAGTGGTTGAGGCGAATGGTGTAGCTGCATTTAAGGGGGAGCTCGAAGCATGAGGGAGGAAGGATATGCTGTTTGGGTGAGATGAAGGGTGGGAGGAGGCTCGTGTGGAGCATAAACACTGGCGTGGACAATTGGGCTGAATAGCCTGTTTCTGTGCTGTCGATGGCTTGTTAACCTGCAGGATTAGTCACCTGAGGAATTGCATCTCTGAAGGCCCCTTAAATGGCTTTCGGTGTTGGCCGTGGCTCAGTGGGCAGCACTCTAGCCTGAGTCGGAAGGTCGTAGGTTCAAATCCCACTATAGAAACCTTGAGTACAAAAGCCAGGCTGACGCCCCCAGTGCTGCACTGTCGGAGGTGCCATCTTTTCGGATGAGAAGTTAAACCGAGGCCACTTCTGGCCCCTCGGGTGAATGTAAAAGATCCTGTGGCACTTTTGGAAGAAGAGCAGGGGAGTTCTTCCCTCTGACCAATTATTATCCATCAGCCAACATCATATGATCTGGCCATTATCACATTGTTTGTAGGCTCTTGATGGGCTGCCATGTTTCTGACAATAGTGACTACATTTCAAAAGTAATTCATTGGTTATGAAATGCATTTTTTAATTTGTTCATGGAGTGTGGGTGTCACTGGCAAGGCCTGCATTTATTGCCCATCCCTAGTTAGCCTTGAGAATGTGGTGGTGAGCTGCCTTCTAGTCCAGTTGGTCAGTGTGCTGTTGGGGAGTTCCAGGATTTTGACCCATTGACGATATACTTGCAAGTCAGGATGGTGTGTGACTTGGAGGGGAACTTGGAGGTGGTGGTGTTCCCATATGCCTGCTGCCCTTGTCCTTCTAGGTGGTAGAGGTCACGGGTTTGGGCGGTGCTGCCGAAGAAGCCTTGGCGAGATGCTGCAGTGCGCCAGTGCTGGAGGGAGTGAATGTTTAATGTGTTGGTGTGACATCCTGAATCTGGGTATGGTGCTGTATAAATAAGATTGTTCTTTCTAAACATCTGACGTGAGTTTGGGACCTACAGTAAAATATAATTATCCCTAACCAACATACTAGGTCCCCAATTGGGATTCAGTTGCCGTACTGGATCTCCAACAGCAGGTGGGGATAGAATCCATACCAACTTAACGAGCACAGTTTTGTATCTCTCTTGTGGCTGACCCTGGTCAGTGAATGCTGGCTGAAATCTGCAGTAGAACTGTTGTCAATATTTAACCACTTACATATTGATGTAGCCCCTTCAACGTACTGAAATGTCCCCAAGGTGCTTCACAGAAGCCCTATCGAATAAAATTTGACACCAAGCCACATACGGAGATATTAGGGCAGATGACCAAAAGCTTGTTCAAGAGGTAGGTTTTAAGGAGGAGGGAGCGCTGGAGAGGTTTAGGGAGGGAATTCCAGAGTTTGGGGCCCAGGCAGCTGAAGGCAAGGCTGCCAATGGTGGAGCGATTACATAGAAACATAGAAGATAGGAGTAGGCCGCTTGAGCCTGCTCTGCCATTCAATGCGATCATGGCTGATCATCCAAATTCAGTACCCGATCCCTGCTATCTCCCCATAACCCCTTGATCCCTTTAGCCTTAAGAAGTGTATCCAACTCCTTCTTCTTGAATATATCTAATGAATTGGCCTCTGCTGCCTTCTGTGGTAGAGAATTCCACAGGTTCACCACGCTGTGGGTGAAGAAATTCCTCCTTCAGCGACTGGTGCACAAGGTCACCCAGGTCTCGTTGCACTTCCCCTTCTCCCAATCTATTGCCATTCAGATAATCTGCCTTCCTGGTTTTGCCACCAAGTGGATAACCTCCCATTTATCCACGTTATATTGCATCTGCCATGCTTCTGCCCAATCACCCAACCTGTAAATCATCCTGTAGTTTCTCGGCATCCTCCTCACAGCACGCACACACGCCCACCCAGCTTTGTGTCGTCTGCAAATTTAGAGATATTATATCTAGTTCCCTTGTCTAGATCATTAATATATATTGTGAATAGCTGGGGTCCAAGGACCGATCCCTGCGGTACCCCACTAGTCACTGCCTTCCACTCAGAAAAAGACCCGTTTATTCCAACTCTTTGCTTTCTATCTGCCAACCAGTTCTCTATCCAAGTCAGTACCTTGCCCCCAATCCCATGTGCCTTAACTTTACATACAAATCTCTTATGTGGGACCTTATCGAAAGCCTTCTGAAAGTCCAAATACACCACATCACAGAATCACAGAAACCCCACAGTGCAGATAGAGGCCATTTCGGCCCATCGAGCCTGCACCGACACCTATCGCACCCGATCCCCGTAACCCCTACACCAACACATATCCCACCCTATTATTGAACGCAGCAACAGCCCGTGGCGCGCCCAAGTGGTGGTGGTAAGGGGTAGCGAGAAGAAACGGATGGTGATCGACTATAGCCAAATGATCAACAGGTACACCCAACTAGACGCCTACCCGCTACCCCGCATATCAGAAATGGTGAACCAAATCGCCCAATACCGGGTGTTCTCCACCATCGACCTCAAGTCAGCGTACCACCAGCTCCCTATCAGACCAGAGGACCGCCCGTACACCGCCTTCGAGGCGAACGGACGCCTCTACCAATTCCTCAGAATCACCTTTGGGGTGACGAACGGGGTCTCGGTCTTCCAGAGGGAGATGGACCGCATGGTCGATGACCACCACTTGCAGGCAACCTTCCCCTACCTCGACAACGTCACCATCTGCGGTCACAACCAGCAGGATCACGACTCGAACCTCGAGAGGTTCCTGAAAACCGCACAAAAACTCAACCTCACTTACAACGAGGACAAGTGCGTTTACAACACCACGCGCCTCTGCATACTAGGCAGCGTGGTGGGGAATGGGGAAATCGGACCAGACCCCGACCGATTGAGCCCCCTACGGGAGCTGCCCCTGCCCAACACTCCCAAAGCCCTGAAAAGGTGCCTGGGGTTATTTTCTTATTATTCCCAATGAGTCCCCAACTACTCCGACAAAGCCCGCCCCCTCTTGAAAGCATCCTCTTTTCCGCTCTCTGCTGAGGCCCACGCTGCCTTCAAAAGCATTAAGCGGGATATTGAGCGGGCCACGCTACAGGCAGTGGACGAGAACACTCCCTTTCGAGTGGAAAGTGATGCGTCTGACTTTGCCTTGGCGGCCACCCTCAACCAGGCGGGGCGGCCCGTAGCTTTCTTCTCGAGGACCCTCCAAGGGCCCGAGATCAGACACTCCTCCGTGGAAAAGGAGGCCCAAGCCATCGTGGAGGCAGTGCGCCACTACCTAGCCGGCAAACGCTTCACCCTACTTACCGACCAGCGGTCGGTAGCGTTTATGTTCAATAATAAAGAGGGGGAAGATTAAAAATGATAAGATTCTTAGGTGGCGGATCGAGCTCTCCACCTTCGATTATGACATCATTTACCGGCCAGGGGCCCTTAACGAATCCCCCGACGCCCTCTCACGAGGGATGTGTGCCAGCGCCACCGGGGATCGGCTACAGACCCTCCACAACGACCTCTGCCACCCAGGGGTCACGCGGCTGTTCCACTTCATAAAGTCCCGTAACTTACCCTACTCGATTGAGGAAGTTCGGTCTCTGACCAGGAATGCCGCACTTGCGCTGAGTTCTCCCTTATCTATTTTACTAGTGACGTCCTCCAAAAATTCCAGTAGATTAGTCGAGCACGATTTACCTTTTGTAAATCCATGTTGACTTTGTCCGATCCTGTCTCTGTTTTCCAAGTGCTCTGCTATTACATCTTTTATAATGGACTCTAGCACTTTCCCCACTACCGATGTCGGGCTTACCGAGACCTGTAATTCCCCGTTTTCTCTCTACCACCTTTTTTGAATAGTGGGGTAACATTAGCTACCCTTCAATCCATGGGTACTGTTCCAGAGTCCGTCGAATGTTGGAAGATGATCAGCAATGCATCTACTATTTCTAGGGCCACTTCCTTAATTACGCTAGGATGTAGATTATCAGACCCTGGGGATTTATCGGCCTTCAATCCCATCAATTTCCCTAACACCATTTCCCTACAAATACTGATTTCTTTTAGTTCCTCCCTTTCATCGAACCCTATGTTCCCCGACATTTCTGGGAGGTTATTTGTGTCCCCCCTTGTGAAGACAGAACCAAAATATGTATTTAATTGGTCTGCCATTTCTTTGTTCCCCATTATAAATTCCCCAGTTGGGGATGCTCAAGAGGCCAAAATTGAAGGAGCGCAGAGCTTGCGGAGGGTTGTGGGGCTAGAGGAGGTTGGAGGGATTTCAAAACAACGATGAGAATTTTTAAAATCAAGGCGTTGCTTAACCGGGAATCGATGTAGGTCAGCGACGGGTGAATGGGACTTGGTGCGAGTTAGGATACGGGCAGCTGAGTTTTGGACGGCCTCAAGTAAATGGCGTGTAGTGCGTGGAAGGTCAGCATTGGAATAGTCGAGACTACAGGCGAATAGAGATGTGGCAGTCAGTCTCACCTGGGTTTAGTGAGTGTCTACACAAAGCCTCATACACAACATACAAAAAGTTGATGTGCATTCACACTGAAGTCTTCCAATAAATATGTATAATCACAGAAGTGCTTGTTTGAGTAAACCAGTTAACATTTTATACACAGCCAGCACACCTCGCCTCACCCCGTAAACAGCTGCCATCAAAGCCCAGTTGCTGTATTATTTTGTCGGTCTGTGCTCGGATTAGCAGCCCTCCAGGATTGTCCCAGAGTCTCCAGGAATTAAAAGATTCATCTCTGGGAGCCTGGCACGTCCTGAGTTCATGATAGGTGCGGTATTCCCAGAAGGTTGTGGGTTCGAGTCCCACTCCAGTGACGAGAGCACATTAATGCAGGCTGACACTCTAGTGCCACTGCTGAGGGAGCGCCGCACTGTCGGAGGTGTCATCTTTCGGATGAGACGTTAAACCGAGGGCCCGTCTGCCCTCTCGGGTGGATGTAAAAGATCCCATGGCCACTATTTTGTAGAAGAGCAGGGAGTTATCCCCTGGTGTCCCAGCAAATATTTATCCCTCAATCAACATCACTAAAAACAGATTATCTGGTCATTATCACATTGCTGTTTGTGGGAGCATGCTGTGTGCAAATTGGCTGCCGTGTTTCCTACATTACAACAGTGACTGCGCTCCAAAAATTACCTCATTGGCTGTAAAGCGTTTGGGATGTCCTGAGGCTGTGAAAGGCGCGATATAAATGCAAGTCTTTCTTTCTTTTACAGGCGACTTTGGGCCGATGGTTCCCAAAGCTCTCCACCCAATGGGGGCACTCTGGTTTGGTTTTTGGTTGATGACATCACCCAGTGTCTTCCTATTGATGGTTTCGGAGAAGGTCAACCCAATCTCTGCCTCTTTCTTTATCATAGGCAACGGCCTATTAAAAGTCAACCACGTGCTCCCTTTTTAAAGGGTCGCAAACGATAAGGTCTGTAAATTAACATAAATTTGAAAGGAACCTTAACAAATCAAATTAAAATTTGGTTGCCGGGGGTGATGATGCACTCCATTCTCCGCGGCGCCCACCGGCCGCGGAAGGCCTCAAGCGTGCCAGTGGATACCGCGTACTCCATATCCAGGGCCACCCGGGCGCGAACGTGGCCGCGGAAGAGAGGCAGGCAATCGGGCAGCTCTTTCCCACCCTCTTTCCAGTTGCCTGTTGACACAGCCGAGGCGAAAACTCCCTTTCGTCTTTTGTGTCGCCGCGAGATCACCGGGACAAGATCCGGTTCAACCTGGATGCGTTCCGCTTCTTTGAGGATGCCAGGGACCTGGTAAGAGTTGGCCAGATGTTGGAAGGTAAGACGGTGAGCGTTGACGCTGAGTAACTCCTGGATGTGTCTCCTGCAGATCTTCATCAGTTGCCACCTGAGAGTAGCTGCAGCAGATCAAAGGCCGGATTCGGTCAACAAAGCCTGTTCCTTCCAGAAGCCAGCCAACCGGTGAGAGGAATCTACCCCCGAATGGTGGACCTCTTTCTTTTTGGCGTATGGATGCATTCTGACCGATGGCTTGCTTCCTTGTTTAGATGGTCCCTGGTGAACGAGTTGGGCCTCTCCCTGGTGGAAGGATCCAATGAGGTTTGTGCCTGTTGTGATGGGGGCAACTGCAGGGGCGAGAGATTGCGATCTGGAGGAAGACCACACTCCAGGTGCAGGAGGGAGGTCCCATCTGAGCTTGGAATGTTGTGTTGGGTGTTGAGGGTGAAGAAGGATGTTTTGTAACTGGATGGAACTAATTGTTGCAGAGTCTGAGCCTGTGTGGGAGAGTGAGGCCTCACTTGGACCTCTGATCGTTCTGGATGTAGATCTGGACCTGGTTCATTCGGTGGATAGTGAAGCTGTTGGGACTCGTGAGGATATTCCGAGTTCTTATCGAGGTGAGTGTTGATTGTATGAAAACCCAATTCCAGTCCTGTGACTCCTGACTCCATATTGGCTTCTCGTTCTCGGCAGGTGATGTGCGTTCTGAGCTGCTTCTGGTCGTGGCTGTGACGTTGGCAGCTGGGGTCCTGATCTCCACCTCTCTGGTGGCCTTCCTACTGTCCAGGAAACACAACTGAATCCTCTCCCTCAATTGAGCTGCTTTATTTGTCAAAAAATGCTTCAATAAAATTGAAATGTGACTTGGTTGAGTTACAGTCTTTGGTGTTGAACTGGTTTTTAAATACACTGTCATGGTGGTTTGACCTAAGTTGTCTAAATGACACTAGACCAGTTTTGGAGGCCTATATTTAACTGAGAATTTCACCACACACCGCTCAGTTTTGGGTAGTTGAAAGTAGGCATTTGCACCTGGAATAAGATTGTGGCCTTAATAGGATGGCAACTGGAATCATACAGCACAGAAAGAGGCCATTCGGCCCATCGTGCCTGTGCTAGCTCTTTGAAAGAGCTCTCCAATTAGTCCCACTCCCCCCGGCTCTTCCCCATATCCCTGCCATTTTCACCGCTTTGTACTTATCCAATTCCCATTTTTGAAAGAGACTATTGAATCTGCTTCCACCGCCCTTTCAGGCAGCGTGTTCCAGATCACAACTTCTTCTTTATATTAGAAGTCTCCTCATCTCTGGCTCTCTTGTCAATGACGTCACTTACTAACCCTTCTGTCAGTGGAAACCGTTTCTCCTTATTTACTTTAATCAAAACCCTTACCATTTTGAACCCCTCCCTTGACCTTCTCTGCTCTAAGGAGAACAATCCCAGCTTCTCTGCAGTAATATTGTGACCTTTGTAAAGGGATGAAAGCGATGGGGAGCTTCTGCCATCTTTCTAGAGCGAGTAGATGGGGTTACAGACACCCAGCTAGGAGTCCGCTGTGAGAATGTTCCAGTCCCACATCGGGGTCAAGAGACTAGACCAAAGCAGCATCTCCTTAATTGGCCATCTTGCTCCATGTCCACTGGCGGTAGGTGTGTCTTGGCCCGGTACTGTCACTCTGCTGGCTCTGTTCCACATTTAACATCCCTTAAAGGTTAGTTACAATTGCCTTTTTGAATATAGTGATGTAACCTACCACCCACCATCACACATGGGTGGGTAGTGGAATCAAACAGTGCTGAGGGGATTGGTAAATGATCAATTATCTTTTTCATTGCACTCTGGCTTCTGGTGCATTTCCCCCACCCGCCCAAAATCCTTCGCCCACCCCACCTCCCATCACCCCCTGTTGGTGGCCGTGCCTTCAGACATCTGGCACCTCAGCTCAGACATTCTCTCCCTAAATCCCTCAACCTCTCCTCCTAATACATTGCTTCAAACCTACATCAGTGTCCAGGCATTTACCTGTCCTAATGTCTCCTCCTTTGACTCTGTCAGGTTTTTGTCTGATTTACGTGAGTTGAATGCTTTGCTTAGTTGAACATTGGGCGGTGTAACAAGGCACCACTGCAACCAGATGGTGAGGATAAAGGGGCAGGAATATAAGATGGCCATTAACAGATCAAATTAAGAATTTAGGAGGACATTCTTTACACAGAATGTGGAACATGGAGTGGTTGAAGCAGATATATTTGGAGTTGAGATACAGGTCGACCATGATCGAATTGAATGGCAGAACAGGCTCGAGGGCCTGAATGGACTCCTCCTGTTCATTTGTAAAGGAGGCTGGTAGCATAGATGAGGGAGGATGAAATAGAGGGCTCTGTGGGGTGGGGAGTTAGATAGAAAGCAAAGCACGCTCTACGCTGTCCCATCAAACACTCCCAGGGCAGCGAGAGTACGGGTTAGATACAGAGTAAAGCTCCGTCTACACTGTCTCATCAATCACTCCCAGCGCAGGTACAGCATAAGTTAGATACTGTTGTGTCCCCTTGTGTTTTTATTACTATGTAATACAGGCACTTTTAACTCATTTCTGGTTTACAGCTTTTACTCAGTGCTTTCATGATGTTGCTGCCGCATGGTGCGGAGTGATACAAGATGTCCGACCTTGCACTGTGCACTGCCTGACACAGTGTGCCACATAGCAGTATAAATGCACTAACCAAAGTAGTTCCATATAACAATGTAACAAGTAGTTCCATTTAACAATGTGATAATATAACGATGTAACAGATACAGGTTACAGCATGAGTTAGATACAGAGTAAAGCTCCCTCTACACTGTCCCATCAAGCACTCCCAGTGCAGCTACAGCGCGGGTTAGATACAGAATAAAGCTCCCTTTACAATGTCACGTCAAAATCTCCCAGGGCAGGTACAGCACGGGTTAGATATAGAGTAACGCTCCCTCTACACTGTCACTTCAAACAGTCCCAGGACACGCACAGCATGGGTTAGATACAGAGTAAAGCTCCCTCTGCACTGTCCCATGAAACACTCCCAGGGCAGGTAGCGCACGGTTAGATACAGAGTAAAGCTCCCTCTACACTGTCCCATCAAATACTCCCAGGACAGGTACAGCACGGGTCAGATACAGAGTAAAGCTCCCTTTAAACTGTCCCATCAAACACTCCCAGGGCAGGTACAGCATAGGTTAGATACAGAGTAAAGCTCCCTTTAGACTGTCGCATCAAACTCTCCCATGGCAGATACAGCATGAGTTAGATACAGAGTAAAGCTCCCTCTACACTACCCCATCAAACGCTCCCAAGGCAGGTACAGCACGGGTTAGACACAGAGTAAAGCTCTCTTTACAATGTCCCATCAAACACTCCCAGGGCAGGTACAGCACGGGTTAGATGGAGAGTGAAGCTCCCTCTACACTGTCCCATCAAACACTCCCAGGGCAGGTAGAGCACGGGTTAGATACACAGTAAATGAACAATTGACCCAGCAACAACTGCTGTTAGCGGAAGAGAGTTCCAAACCTTTCCCACCCTTTGTGTGTAGAAGTGTTTCCTAACTTCACTTCTGAAAGATCTGGCTCTAATTTTTAGGCCATGTCCCCTTGTCCTGAACTCCCAACCGGCGGAAATAGTTTGTCTCTGTGTACCCTATCGGTTCCCCTTAATATCTTGAAAACTTCAATCAAATCACCCCTTAACTTTCTAAATCCCGAGCTTTTCACCATTGGGAAAGTACGCTGATCTATCCTTTTTCGATCCAAAGTGGATGACTACTGTATTAATGGTGCCCATCAAAATGTGCCCTTGTGCGACTCTTTCAGGTGGGGGTGATTGACCAAATTGTAATAGGCCCTCGTGGCAATAAATCCATCAGTTCTGGCATTTTTTTCCTTTTTTTATTCTTCTTATTTTTTCTTTTTTTGTCAAGTTTTATTAAAAGTTTTATTAATTTACAGTTGATTAGTTTAACCAAAAGAGCACCCCTATTGGTCGAATGTTTTCTTAAGTTACAGTCAATTGCTTTAATCAAAAAGAGCAGTCAAATTTGAAATTAGTTTGTTCAGGTTCCTTTAAAGTTTTATTTATTTACAGACTAACTGGTTAATCACCCACACATAAAAGTGTACAGTTGATTGGTGTAACCACCCAATCAAAAGAGTCACTCCGATTGGTCGAATTAAAATAGGCCCTCCTGGCAATAAATACATGAGTTCTGGCATTGGGTAGAAATTGTGGAGCTTGGGGTTAATTGGCTCAATGTGACTGCAGGTTGTGTGTATAAAAGGTGCTTGTTGAGGGGTGCAGGGATAGTTGAGTTGTTTAGTATCATGGGGGATTTTGTAGTGAGGGGTTTGCTCCCAGTGCTGGTGTTAGTTGGAGCTGTTTGTTCCTCTGATATTTGGCAACAGTTTGGGGGCCAGAGGTTTCCATGGAGAAGAGTAAAAGCCACCCCTGGGCCTCAGCGAGTCCCTTCTCCTGGGTCTCCCTTTGGCTCCGGTTTCAGTGTGTCTGAGGGGCGCAGTGTGTCTCCACTGCAGACTGTGAGGGTGCAGTGTGGAGAGCACAACCTGCTGGTCAGGGTACAGATGGATTTATTTGGAACCAGACACCTGATTAAAGCTGCTGACCTGACCCTGGGGACGGCAGGTTGTCGGCCAACCGGGATCTACTCTCAGAACCACACCGTCCTCTTTGACTATGGGCTGCATGAGTGTGGCAGCAGAGTGAAGGTAATGTGATTCCTCAACTCTTGCTCTAAGCTTGGTGGCTGGATTAGACCCAACTCTTTATTCCTACCTTTGGTGAAATGTCATTGATGTTGAGGAGATTCCTGTCTCCTGCTTTTAAATCCTCAGACTTGTGTTGAATTATGCATTGTCCTTGGCTTTAACTGGTCTTCCTGAGTCTCCAACCTTGTGATCTCAGCCCTATTGGCCTTGAGCCTTCACTTAGTTCTTCAAACTTTTCCTTCCATACATCTTGTCTTGTGGATTTTCAGGTCCCTGGGGATTCAGTTTAATGGTTCAGTTATCTACAATATTCAGCTTTTGTCTCTCTTTCTCTCATACAGAGGAGCTGCGATTAAAGGAGGATTTAATCTTGTTCTTTTCATTGCTCTAAATTATCAACCTGTGGCTCCTTTTATTGAAGTGAAGCTGTCCTTTCATTGAGTCTTTATTCTGTTTAATTGTCTTGTGCTTGCAATCCCCCTCCTTGCATTAGCGACTGAGGCTGCACAACTTCCAACCACCTGAGTAGAATGTTGTCCATTTCTGAACCTGATGTCTTTCAGATGTCTGGAGATTTCCTGGTCTACGCCACCCACCTGAACCACACCCCCAAGGCCCATGGATCTGTCATTGTGAGAACTAATGGAGCTGTCGTTCCCATTGAGTGCCACTATTTTAGGTAAGATTCTTTACACTGTCGTGAATAACGTCTACAGCTGGTGTAGTTCTCTGACCTTGTCCTAAAATGGCTCCATTGTCTTTCCAGGAAGGGCAATGTGAGCAGTGACCCGATCAAGCCCACCTGGATCCCGTTCAGCTCCACCAAGTCTGGAGAGGGGCTTCTGTCATTCTCTCTGCGCCTAATGAACGGTATGTGATGGGTGGATGGGGAATGACTTCCTGTAGTCACCCACTGGCAGTTGTACCCAGTCTCCAACCCTTGTCCCTCTTGTACTTCAGATGACTGGCTCACAGAGCGCACCTCGACTGTCTACTACCTGGGTGACCTCATTCACATTGAGGCCTCTGTTTCAATGACCAACCACATGCCCCTGAAGCTCTACATTGATCGCTGTGTCGCTACGTTGAGCCCAGACACGGACTCCACCCCGAGATACAGCATCATTGACTACAATGGGTAAGGAGCGCTCTGCTTTCTCCAGCTGGTCCTGTCTCAATGGCTTCTCTTGATTCACTCAATGTCCCTTTTTAAAAAAAAAAAAAAAAAAATTATTTCTTCAGTTGCCTCCTGGACAGCAAAGCTGAGGACTCCTTCTCAACCTTCGTGTTGCCAAGAGACGGGCGTGAGCTGGACAAGCTCCACTTTGACCTGGATGCGTTCCGCTTCTTTGGAGATGACCGTTCCTTGGTAAGAGGAAGCCGACCATTGCAAAGTATTTACAGCCATTCTGCATAACTGGCTTGTGCTCCACACGAGTGTCCTCCCACGCCTCTTCATCTAACTCCAACATATCCTTCTATTCCTTTCTCCCTGATGTATTTATCTAGCTTCCCCTTAAATGCATCTACACTATTTGCCTCAAACACTCCGTGGTAGCGAGTTCCATATTCTCACCACTCTGGGTAAAGAAGTTTCCCCTGAAATCCCTCTGCTGTATATCCTGTGTACTCCTATGAATCACTAACATTACCCACTTTTCTCTCTGTTTCTAGCCAGCTTGCTATCCATTCTGCTACTTGTCCCCTGAATCCACCTGTTCATTGAGTTCCCAAGTTGGGAGGTGTTAAGTCTGTGGGTTGTATTGTAAATAATCCACAGACTCCACGATTAACAAAATAAAACCGGTCTTTACTATTCAGAGGTTCGGGCGATTCTGCCCTAGTTAACGTATCACAACCCTTATATACTGGTGTGGTCACTATCGGTATTACAGTATACATGAGCCAACAAATAGTGCCACCCTAAAGTAGTGCTCTTAAAGGCGAACGGTTACATTCAATAGTTCCCTTAAAGGTAAACGGTTACATACACAACACTCCTCCCTTTTTAGCTTATTACTTACAGAATCCCGTTAAACATACAATCTTCAACTTTATATATACAGTTTGCAGATATACTCTCGATGGAGTCAACGTCATATAACTTCATGTTTAACATAACATAATAACATATATAACTTCATGTCAAAACAGATCACAGATTCAGTCTCTGCAGGAACAGTTGCAACATACTTTCAGTGGAACAGTTTACAGGTTCAGTCTCTGGGAACAGTTCGTAAATTCAGTCTCTGATCTTAATTCGTTCCAGACAGCATCTTTTCGTAGTGTTTGGCCGGAGGTTGTAGAAGTAGTAATATTTTAAACAATTATTATCTTCGGCTTCTTCTATTTCTCTCCTGCCTTTTTACAACTCTTGACGTTCCCATCTTCTCGGCGGCCAGCTGTAATGCCACCAACTCTCTGTTCTTTAGACCTTAAGTGCTTCCTCCGGATTTCAGCACTTTGGGAGTTTCCCTCACAATTTAGGCATACCACATCCTCGTAGTATTCAGTGTCACTCAACAGGTCATGGTCACATTCGGGGTCATCCTGAGTTAGTCCATCGAGAGGCCCTTCTACTCCTTCCTTACCCAACTGGACGCTATCCGACTGCTGTTCCTTCTCTATCTCTCTTTCTTTCCGTCGTAGAGCCACCTTCTCCCAATGTTCCGTAGACTTTTGGTGCTCCTCCATGATTTCTGCACTTTGGGAGTCGAAGTTACAAGCTGGGCAGGACAGGACATCGCAATTTTCGGTGCAGTCCACCAGGTCATGGTAATATTCGGTGTCGTCCTGAGCTAGGCCAGCTAGAGGGTCGTCTATTTCCTCCATACCCAGCTGGACGTTAGCCAGCTCTTGTTCCAAATCCAGACATCTTTCCTGAAGAGACTTCTTCATGTGTACCTCTTCGTCCAGCTTTTTCTTGGCTTTCAGCAAGTCGTTTACTAATGACCTCATTAGTGATTTTAATACTTCAACTTCCTTCAATAATTTAACGAGTTCTGGGACATCCTGCATTTCATGTTCTGCCATGTCTTCCACCACTAATTTTTCATCTATGGATGGAATCTTTACCGATGAGTCAGCCTTGGCCTGAAGCTCATCAAACATTTCCTGCAGCCTTTGGACTTCTTGCTCATGGTCAACCTTCAGTTGCTCATGTGCTTTCACCAACACTAGCTTTTCGGAGGTTGCCAAGTTAACCCCTTCCAGGATTGTAGTCTGGGCCTGTTCATACTGTTCTTTCAACTCGTTACACTCTGCTTGCAACAAGTCGTAGAGATGAACTGGAATAAAATCCTGGCTTCCTGAAGATTCCTCTGCAATTGGTGTTTTTGCAATTTCCTGTTGGAGTTCAGCCAAGGCTGCTATGTTATCTGCCTCTCGAAGTCTCACTGCCATCAATTCTTCTTTATTCTTGCAGTCTATCTCAGCCATCTCCCGTTTACTCTCTTTTAACTGAGTGAGTAGCCCCTTATTCTGGGCTGAGAGATATTTCACCTTCTCCTGTAGACCATAGCACTCCTTCTCTGCTCGACATAGCTGATTTCTGCTGATTTGGTTCTGTGTTTCAAGTTCCAACATCCTTTGCTTAGCTGCTTTCAGTTTCGCCTCAATAATCCCCTCTCGCAACATATTCACATCAGGTAAAGAAGCGTTTCTCTCTTCCATGTCCAAGATTTGTTTCTGCATCTCCTTAAGAGCACACTGCGATTCAACTTCTCTTAACCTTGCCTGCACTAGCTCCGTCTCTAATTGCAGAACAAAATCCTCAGTGTAGCGTGGTTTGCCCTTCTGCTGTATCTCTAGATCATGCAAATATTCTAACTCCTGAACATCATAAGGGAGATGTGATCGGTAATTGGTCACGATGGCTCTATGGTCGCTCTCTCTGCTTGAGCCAGTAGGTTCTGTTGTCTTTCCAGACTCTCCCATTCGGTGTCATAGAACTTTTTCATTGTTTTCATCTCTTGTACGAGGCGGTAACTTAATTGTTCTAATTGTTGTTGTACTTTGACACAACGTTGAGTTTGAGCCCGGTGTTCCTCCGTAATGCATATGTCTGTAGCTTGAACAGACTCAGAATTCTCTCTTTATGCACGCCATCGATTTTCTAACCTTAGTCCGTGAGTTCATGTTAACCTTGTTTTTCATACATAAGCTGGACTTATCGTCTTCCGGCTCGGAGTCTGAGCTGCTTGTCTGCACCGAGTCCTCACTCGTCATTGCTTGTAGGTAGTGCCATTCCATGTCTATTTTCTGCATCCACTCCCGCCCTAGGAGTGGTGGTCCTCCCTCAGGTAGTACGTACAAATTCATTCTTGGGTGTACTTTACCCCTATCTCTCACCTTGACTCTTATTTTCCCCATGGGGTATACGTTATGCCCCGTGTATGTCTGATACGAACTTGGTATTTCTTAAGGGTATGTGAGAGAATAGTCGGTGGTAGTCCTTTTGGTTGATGACTGATACAGCTGATCCCGTGTCCAGCTCCATTCGTACTTGGACTCCAGCTATTTTTAGTGTGACCCAGATCGTCTGTAGATCAGTCACTTTACCCACATTGTGGATTCTCAGACTATCCAACTCCTGGCTGTTTGGGTCTGAGTCTGAATTTTGTTCGTCTGAACTCTTTCCAGCCACCTGATGTACCTTGTTGTACTTTTCTTGTGGTGGTGGCTTCCTTTGCTTGTTGGTCTTCTTTCCGGACCTGCATACCCTCGCGATGTGACCCAGTTTGCCACATTTCCTGCACTCCTGGTTCTTAAACCAGCACTGATTCTGGTCGTGTGTTGTCTTTCCACAACGGTAGCATTTGGAAGTGCTTGCAGTAATTTGGTCCACCCAGAGTGCCGCTGCCTTTTGCTGCATTTCCGCCGTTCCTTTCGCTGCGGCTTCATGCGATGAAGCTATGAGGACAGCCCTGTCCAGTGTGAGGTCGTTTTCTTCCAGAAGTCGCTTCTGCGTTCCTTCTTTGGCCAAGCCGCATACGAACTTGTCCCGCAGCGCCTCTGTCAAATTCCCTCCAAACTGGCAGTATTTCACTAGCTTACGCAGTTCGACTAAGTATTCTGCATTGCTTTCATCTTGCCTCTGGGTTCTGGCGTAAAATTTAAATCGTTCAGCCAGCATCAACGGTGTGGGGTTCAAGTGATCCTTCAGCACTGCTACGATCTCTTCGAAGGTCTGGTCCACTGGTTTAACTGGTGCTATTGGATGTTTCAAAAGCCCGTATGTTTTTGCTCCCATCGAATTTAACAAAGTTATTGCCTTGTCGTCGTCCTCAATTTCGTTGGCTACGCAATATATTTCTATGCGTTCCACATACGTGGCCCAGTCTTCTATTTCAGCATTAAAATCATTAATATTTCCTCGCTTAGGCATCTTCTTCTCTTTCCGAGAACAGTACAAGTATTTCTTTACTTATTATTAATTTTCTTCTCTTCTTGAACACACCAGCCTTTCTGAAAATTCTAATTAATTTTCTAAGATAGCGGTTTCCCGCTTCTGTCTTCCCCAGCGGTTTTCCCGCGAAAAATGGCGGCTTTCCTGCGCTTCTCGCTCTCCCCGCCCACTTCAATGGCGGTTTTCCCGCGCTTCTCGGCGCTCTCCGCCCACTTCAATGGCGGTTTTCACCCGTCCCCCGACGCTGACTGTCAGCCCGAGTGCGGCCCGTATCTCCTGTGCGATCGCTGGTGCGCCGCCTGCCCGAAGCGGTTCTCAGCCCTTATCACCGGTGCGATCGTTGGCCCGCTAAGCGCCTCTCGCTTGCACCCTCCCGGGCTCTGGCTCACCCGCTCACGCGTTTCACCGCGGCTCTTATCAGGGATTGCGATCGCCCTTATCTCCCGATCGATGGCCCGGCTGCGCCTCGCACTCCAAAGCGGCCCGGCCCTTATCTCCCGATCGATGGCCCTGTACCTCTGTCTTCCCAGCCTGTTTCTCCTCACAAGCTGCCTGGATGTCTTCTGCTCTGCAGTGCTCAGTCGCTGATGGAGGCTTCAGGGTCCTAATGCCTGTCACTTCCAGTGGGGTGGTGAGATTTGAAACCTTCAACGTCCTGTTTGTGGACGAAGCCGCCGTGAAATAACTGCCGCAGAGTTCGAATCCGACTCGTCGCCAATGTTAAGTCTGTGGGTTGTATTGTAAATAATCCACAGACTCCACGATTAACAAAATAAAACAGGTCTTTACTATTCAGAGGTTCGGGCGATTCTGCCCTAGTTAACGTATCACAACCCTTATATACTGGTGTGGTCACTATCGGTATTACAGTATACATGAGCCAACAAATAGTGCCACCCTAAAGTAGTGCTCTTAAAGGCGAACGGTTACATTCAATAGTTCCCTTAAAGGTAAACGGTTACATACACAACAGGAGGGAGTCACTATATAATGACTTGTGTTGACTGTGTCCCTCAGATTTTCATCTCCTGTCACCTGAAGGTTGCTGCAGTGGATCAGAGAGATTCCATGAGCAAAGCTTGTACTTTCCAGAAGATGCAGAATGTGTAAGTGCCCCCTCTCTCCCTCAGGGATGTGTTGTGTGGGGAAGTGATGCCCAACCTGATTGTGAAACTGATTCTCTTGTTTAGCTGGACCCCATTGGAAGTATCCAACAATGACGTTTGTGCCTGTTGTCACTTGGGCAACTGCAGTGCCACAAGGGAGTTTGGATTTGATTCCAGAGCAAGGAGGGATCTTGCACCTGACGCTGGTAGGACATTGATTGATTCTCTAGATGTTGGAGGTTGCCCTTTACCCTCTCTAACTGGAATGTTTGATATTGCAGGGAGTGATGCTGAATTGAAGTGGGAGGGTGAGGCCTCCCTTGGACCCCTGGTCATTCTGGACACTGATGTGACAGACCTGGCAACTGAGTCCCTTAATGAGGTTGAGCAACGGATGGAGGAGAGGTCTCCAGGTGGTGAGTTGGCCGACTGCTAGTTTCCATTTCCCCCTCAGTATTTCCTTCACTCACTGTTGGTTTCTCATTGCTGTTTAGGTGCGGAGTCTGAGGTGGTCCTGATGGTGGCCCTGACTGTGACTGCTGTGTCTCTGATCTCTGCTTCGTTGATCGCCTTGTTCCTGTACAGGAAACACAAGCAAACCCTGCGCAACAACTTGTGATTAATAAAGTGAAATTAGCAAATCTGTAATGGTTATTGCTTGCATTTGGTCATTGATCAAGGCTGGGGATTTGCATTCTGAATATGGGAAGTTTTCCATATTTATTTACTTCCATTAATGATTCTTGACCCAGTGGCATGCCTACTGAGTGTATTTAAGCTTTTCACCAGATATCAGGCTACTGGGGTATCTGCCCCATTTCACTAGTTTATTAACAGCAACTTGGAAGTGTTTGCCTGGAGCTAGTTATCTTGGCCTGCTGTTTGTCCCTTGTTAAGGAGGTTTGCGGGGCTCTTGTGGCGTGAGGTTGGTGGAACTGATTGTTGAGCCCCATGAAATTGCAATGTTCCTGGAAATTTTAATGCTGGGATTAGCTTATTACTAGAAGTGGAGGTTGTTTAGTCCTCTATAACTGACTGGGATAATGAGTCTAAATGGGGTAGATGTCCATATTCTAAAAATGATAGAGGCACTAGTGAGGGTGCAAAACATTTACTAGGATGATGCCAGAACTGAGATTCGACTTACTAGGAAAGATTGACCTGTTTGGGTTGCCTTCTCTAGGAAAGAGAAGGCTGCGGGTGTTTAAAATTATGACTTGGTTCGACAGGTTAGATATCGAGATGTTTCCACTTGTGGGCAAGACCAGGACTAGGGGCCTGTAACTACAAGGTAGTAACTAACTAATGACTCCAATGGTGAATTCAGGAGAAACTTCTTTACCCAGAGAGTGGTGAGAATGTGGCTGTCGCTATCACGGAGTGGTTGAGGCGAATGGTGTAGCTGCATTTAAGGGGGAGCTCGAAGCATGAGGGAGGAAGGATATGCTGTTTGGGTGAGATGAAGGGTGGGAGGAGGCTCGTGTGGAGCATAAACACTGGCGTGGACAATTGGGCTGAATAGCCTGTTTCTGTGCTGTCGATGGCTTGTTAACCTGCAGGATTAGTCACCTGAGGAATTGCATCTCTGAAGGCCCCTTAAATGGCTTTCGGTGTTGGCCGTGGCTCAGTGGGCAGCACTCTAGCCTGAGTCGGAAGGTCGTAGGTTCAAATCCCACTATAGAAACCTTGAGTACAAAAGCCAGGCTGACGCCCCC
The DNA here is from genome assembly GCF_052327205.1 of Somniosus microcephalus. NCBI lineage: Eukaryota > Metazoa > Chordata > Chondrichthyes > Squaliformes > Somniosidae > Somniosus > Somniosus microcephalus. Next base: position 38,026 of record NW_028226246.1, on the reverse strand, counting down.
AGTGCTGCACTGTCGGAGGTGCCATCTTTTCGGATGAGAAGTTAAACCGAGGCCACTTCTGGCCCCTCGGGTGAATGTAAAAGATCCTGTGGCACTTTTGGAAGAAGAGCAGGGGAGTTCTTCCCTCTGACCAATTATTATCCATCAGCCAACATCATATGATCTGGCCATTATCACATTGTTTGTAGGCTCTTGATGGGCTGCCATGTTTCTGACAATAGTGACTACATTTCAAAAGTAATTCATTGGTTATGAAATGCATTTTTTAATTTGTTCATGGAGTGTGGGTGTCACTGGCAAGGCCTGCATTTATTGCCCATCCCTAGTTAGCCTTGAGAATGTGGTGGTGAGCTGCCTTCTAGTCCAGTTGGTCAGTGTGCTGTTGGGGAGTTCCAGGATTTTGACCCATTGACGATATACTTGCAAGTCAGGATGGTGTGTGACTTGGAGGGGAACTTGGAGGTGGTGGTGTTCCCATATGCCTGCTGCCCTTGTCCTTCTAGGTGGTAGAGGTCACGGGTTTGGGCGGTGCTGCCGAAGAAGCCTTGGCGAGATGCTGCAGTGCGCCAGTGCTGGAGGGAGTGAATGTTTAATGTGTTGGTGTGACATCCTGAATCTGGGTATGGTGCTGTATAAATAAGATTGTTCTTTCTAAACATCTGACGTGAGTTTGGGACCTACAGTAAAATATAATTATCCCTAACCAACATACTAGGTCCCCAATTGGGATTCAGTTGCCGTACTGGATCTCCAACAGCAGGTGGGGATAGAATCCATACCAACTTAACGAGCACAGTTTTGTATCTCTCTTGTGGCTGACCCTGGTCAGTGAATGCTGGCTGAAATCTGCAGTAGAACTGTTGTCAATATTTAACCACTTACATATTGATGTAGCCCCTTCAACGTACTGAAATGTCCCCAAGGTGCTTCACAGAAGCCCTATCGAATAAAATTTGACACCAAGCCACATACGGAGATATTAGGGCAGATGACCAAAAGCTTGTTCAAGAGGTAGGTTTTAAGGAGGAGGGAGCGCTGGAGAGGTTTAGGGAGGGAATTCCAGAGTTTGGGGCCCAGGCAGCTGAAGGCAAGGCTGCCAATGGTGGAGCGATTACATAGAAACATAGAAGATAGGAGTAGGCCGCTTGAGCCTGCTCTGCCATTCAATGCGATCATGGCTGATCATCCAAATTCAGTACCCGATCCCTGCTATCTCCCCATAACCCCTTGATCCCTTTAGCCTTAAGAAGTGTATCCAACTCCTTCTTCTTGAATATATCTAATGAATTGGCCTCTGCTGCCTTCTGTGGTAGAGAATTCCACAGGTTCACCACGCTGTGGGTGAAGAAATTCCTCCTTCAGCGACTGGTGCACAAGGTCACCCAGGTCTCGTTGCACTTCCCCTTCTCCCAATCTATTGCCATTCAGATAATCTGCCTTCCTGGTTTTGCCACCAAGTGGATAACCTCCCATTTATCCACGTTATATTGCATCTGCCATGCTTCTGCCCAATCACCCAACCTGTAAATCATCCTGTAGTTTCTCGGCATCCTCCTCACAGCACGCACACACGCCCACCCAGCTTTGTGTCGTCTGCAAATTTAGAGATATTATATCTAGTTCCCTTGTCTAGATCATTAATATATATTGTGAATAGCTGGGGTCCAAGGACCGATCCCTGCGGTACCCCACTAGTCACTGCCTTCCACTCAGAAAAAGACCCGTTTATTCCAACTCTTTGCTTTCTATCTGCCAACCAGTTCTCTATCCAAGTCAGTACCTTGCCCCCAATCCCATGTGCCTTAACTTTACATACAAATCTCTTATGTGGGACCTTATCGAAAGCCTTCTGAAAGTCCAAATACACCACATCACAGAATCACAGAAACCCCACAGTGCAGATAGAGGCCATTTCGGCCCATCGAGCCTGCACCGACACCTATCGCACCCGATCCCCGTAACCCCTACACCAACACATATCCCACCCTATTATTGAACGCAGCAACAGCCCGTGGCGCGCCCAAGTGGTGGTGGTAAGGGGTAGCGAGAAGAAACGGATGGTGATCGACTATAGCCAAATGATCAACAGGTACACCCAACTAGACGCCTACCCGCTACCCCGCATATCAGAAATGGTGAACCAAATCGCCCAATACCGGGTGTTCTCCACCATCGACCTCAAGTCAGCGTACCACCAGCTCCCTATCAGACCAGAGGACCGCCCGTACACCGCCTTCGAGGCGAACGGACGCCTCTACCAATTCCTCAGAATCACCTTTGGGGTGACGAACGGGGTCTCGGTCTTCCAGAGGGAGATGGACCGCATGGTCGATGACCACCACTTGCAGGCAACCTTCCCCTACCTCGACAACGTCACCATCTGCGGTCACAACCAGCAGGATCACGACTCGAACCTCGAGAGGTTCCTGAAAACCGCACAAAAACTCAACCTCACTTACAACGAGGACAAGTGCGTTTACAACACCACGCGCCTCTGCATACTAGGCAGCGTGGTGGGGAATGGGGAAATCGGACCAGACCCCGACCGATTGAGCCCCCTACGGGAGCTGCCCCTGCCCAACACTCCCAAAGCCCTGAAAAGGTGCCTGGGGTTATTTTCTTATTATTCCCAATGGGTCCCCAACTACTCCGACAAAGCCCGCCCCCTCTTGAAAGCATCCTCTTTTCCGCTCTCTGCTGAGGCCCACGCTGCCTTCAAAAGCATTAAGCGGGATATTGAGCGGGCCACGCTACAGGCAGTGGACGAGAACACTCCCTTTCGAGTGGAAAGTGATGCGTCTGACTTTGCCTTGGCGGCCACCCTCAACCAGGCGGGGCGGCCCGTAGCTTTCTTCTCGAGGACCCTCCAAGGGCCCGAGATCAGACACTCCTCCGTGGAAAAGGAGGCCCAAGCCATCGTGGAGGCAGTGCGCCACTACCTAGCCGGCAAACGCTTCACCCTACTTACCGACCAGCGGTCGGTAGCGTTTATGTTCAATAATAAAGAGGGGGAAGATTAAAAATGATAAGATTCTTAGGTGGCGGATCGAGCTCTCCACCTTCGATTATGACATCATTTACCGGCCAGGGGCCCTTAACGAATCCCCCGACGCCCTCTCACGAGGGATGTGTGCCAGCGCCACCGGGGATCGGCTACAGACCCTCCACAACGACCTCTGCCACCCAGGGGTCACGCGGCTGTTCCACTTCATAAAGTCCCGTAACTTACCCTACTCGATTGAGGAAGTTCGGTCTCTGACCAGGAATGCCGCACTTGCGCTGAGTTCTCCCTTATCTATTTTACTAGTGACGTCCTCCAAAAATTCCAGTAGATTAGTCGAGCACGATTTACCTTTTGTAAATCCATGTTGACTTTGTCCGATCCTGTCTCTGTTTTCCAAGTGCTCTGCTATTACATCTTTTATAATGGACTCTAGCACTTTCCCCACTACCGATGTCGGGCTTACCGAGACCTGTAATTCCCCGTTTTCTCTCTACCACCTTTTTTGAATAGTGGGGTAACATTAGCTACCCTTCAATCCATGGGTACTGTTCCAGAGTCCGTCGAATGTTGGAAGATGATCAGCAATGCATCTACTATTTCTAGGGCCACTTCCTTAATTACGCTAGGATGTAGATTATCAGACCCTGGGGATTTATCGGCCTTCAATCCCATCAATTTCCCTAACACCATTTCCCTACAAATACTGATTTCTTTTAGTTCCTCCCTTTCATCGAACCCTATGTTCCCCGACATTTCTGGGAGGTTATTTGTGTCCCCCCTTGTGAAGACAGAACCAAAATATGTATTTAATTGGTCTGCCATTTCTTTGTTCCCCATTATAAATTCCCCAGTTGGGGATGCTCAAGAGGCCAAAATTGAAGGAGCGCAGAGCTTGCGGAGGGTTGTGGGGCTAGAGGAGGTTGGAGGGATTTCAAAACAACGATGAGAATTTTTAAAATCAAGGCGTTGCTTAACCGGGAATCGATGTAGGTCAGCGACGGGTGAATGGGACTTGGTGCGAGTTAGGATACGGGCAGCTGAGTTTTGGACGGCCTCAAGTAAATGGCGTGTAGTGCGTGGAAGGTCAGCATTGGAATAGTCGAGACTACAGGCGAATAGAGATGTGGCAGTCAGTCTCACCTGGGTTTAGTGAGTGTCTACACAAAGCCTCATACACAACATACAAAAAGTTGATGTGCATTCACACTGAAGTCTTCCAATAAATATGTATAATCACAGAAGTGCTTGTTTGAGTAAACCAGTTAACATTTTATACACAGCCAGCACACCTCGCCTCACCCCGTAAACAGCTGCCATCAAAGCCCAGTTGCTGTATTATTTTGTCGGTCTGTGCTCGGATTAGCAGCCCTCCAGGATTGTCCCAGAGTCTCCAGGAATTAAAAGATTCATCTCTGGGAGCCTGGCACGTCCTGAGTTCATGATAGGTGCGGTATTCCCAGAAGGTTGTGGGTTCGAGTCCCACTCCAGTGACGAGAGCACATTAATGCAGGCTGACACTCTAGTGCCACTGCTGAGGGAGCGCCGCACTGTCGGAGGTGTCATCTTTCGGATGAGACGTTAAACCGAGGGCCCGTCTGCCCTCTCGGGTGGATGTAAAAGATCCCATGGCCACTATTTTGTAGAAGAGCAGGGAGTTATCCCCTGGTGTCCCAGCAAATATTTATCCCTCAATCAACATCACTAAAAACAGATTATCTGGTCATTATCACATTGCTGTTTGTGGGAGCATGCTGTGTGCAAATTGGCTGCCGTGTTTCCTACATTACAACAGTGACTGCGCTCCAAAAATTACCTCATTGGCTGTAAAGCGTTTGGGATGTCCTGAGGCTGTGAAAGGCGCGATATAAATGCAAGTCTTTCTTTCTTTTACAGGCGACTTTGGGCCGATGGTTCCCAAAGCTCTCCACCCAATGGGGGCACTCTGGTTTGGTTTTTGGTTGATGACATCACCCAGTGTCTTCCTATTGATGGTTTTGGAGAAGGTCAACCCAATCTCTGCCTCTTTCTTTATCATAGGCAACGGCCTATTAAAAGTCAACCACGTGCTCCCTTTTTAAAGGGTCGCAAACGATAAGGTCTGTAAATTAACATAAATTTGAAAGGAACCTTAACAAATCAAATTAAAATTTGGTTGCCGGGGGTGATGATGCACTCCATTCTCCGCGGCGCCCACCGGCCGCGGAAGGCCTCAAGCGTGCCAGTGGATACCGCGTACTCCATATCCAGGGCCACCCGGGCGCGAACGTGGCCGCGGAAGAGAGGCAGGCAATCGGGCAGCTCTTTCCCACCCTCTTTCCAGTTGCCTGTTGACACAGCCGAGGCGAAAACTCCCTTTCGTCTTTTGTGTCGCCGCGAGATCACCGGGACAAGATCCGGTTCAACCTGGATGCGTTCCGCTTCTTTGAGGATGCCAGGGACCTGGTAAGAGTTGGCCAGATGTTGGAAGGTAAGACGGTGAGCGTTGACGCTGAGTAACTCCTGGATGTGTCTCCTGCAGATCTTCATCAGTTGCCACCTGAGAGTAGCTGCAGCAGATCAAAGGCCGGATTCGGTCAACAAAGCCTGTTCCTTCCAGAAGCCAGCCAACCGGTGAGAGGAATCTACCCCCGAATGGTGGACCTCTTTCTTTTTGGCGTATGGATGCATTCTGACCGATGGCTTGCTTCCTTGTTTAGATGGTCCCTGGTGAACGAGTTGGGCCTCTCCCTGGTGGAAGGATCCAATGAGGTTTGTGCCTGTTGTGATGGGGGCAACTGCAGGGGCGAGAGATTGCGATCTGGAGGAAGACCACACTCCAGGTGCAGGAGGGAGGTCCCATCTGAGCTTGGAATGTTGTGTTGGGTGTTGAGGGTGAAGAAGGATGTTTTGTAACTGGATGGAACTAATTGTTGCAGAGTCTGAGCCTGTGTGGGAGAGTGAGGCCTCACTTGGACCTCTGATCGTTCTGGATGTAGATCTGGACCTGGTTCATTCGGTGGATAGTGAAGCTGTTGGGACTCGTGAGGATATTCCGAGTTCTTATCGAGGTGAGTGTTGATTGTATGAAAACCCAATTCCAGTCCTGTGACTCCTGACTCCATATTGGCTTCTCGTTCTCGGCAGGTGATGTGCGTTCTGAGCTGCTTCTGGTCGTGGCTGTGACGTTGGCAGCTGGGGTCCTGATCTCCACCTCTCTGGTGGCCTTCCTACTGTCCAGGAAACACAACTGAATCCTCTCCCTCAATTGAGCTGCTTTATTTGTCAAAAAATGCTTCAATAAAATTGAAATGTGACTTGGTTGAGTTACAGTCTTTGGTGTTGAACTGGTTTTTAAATACACTGTCATGGTGGTTTGACCTAAGTTGTCTAAATGACACTAGACCAGTTTTGGAGGCCTATATTTAACTGAGAATTTCACCACACACCGCTCAGTTTTGGGTAGTTGAAAGTAGGCATTTGCACCTGGAATAAGATTGTGGCCTTAATAGGATGGCAACTGGAATCATACAGCACAGAAAGAGGCCATTCGGCCCATCGTGCCTGTGCTAGCTCTTTGAAAGAGCTCTCCAATTAGTCCCACTCCCCCCGGCTCTTCCCCATATCCCTGCCATTTTCACCGCTTTGTACTTATCCAATTCCCATTTTTGAAAGAGACTATTGAATCTGCTTCCACCGCCCTTTCAGGCAGCGTGTTCCAGATCACAACTTCTTCTTTATATTAGAAGTCTCCTCATCTCTGGCTCTCTTGTCAATGACGTCACTTACTAACCCTTCTGTCAGTGGAAACCGTTTCTCCTTATTTACTTTAATCAAAACCCTTACCATTTTGAACCCCTCCCTTGACCTTCTCTGCTCTAAGGAGAACAATCCCAGCTTCTCTGCAGTAATATTGTGACCTTTGTAAAGGGATGAAAGCGATGGGGAGCTTCTGCCATCTTTCTAGAGCGAGTAGATGGGGTTACAGACACCCAGCTAGGAGTCCGCTGTGAGAATGTTCCAGTCCCACATCGGGGTCAAGAGACTAGACCAAAGCAGCATCTCCTTAATTGGCCATCTTGCTCCATGTCCACTGGCGGTAGGTGTGTCTTGGCCCGGTACTGTCACTCTGCTGGCTCTGTTCCACATTTAACATCCCTTAAAGGTTAGTTACAATTGCCTTTTTGAATATAGTGATGTAACCTACCACCCACCATCACACATGGGTGGGTAGTGGAATCAAACAGTGCTGAGGGGATTGGTAAATGATCAATTATCTTTTTCATTGCACTCTGGCTTCTGGTGCATTTCCCCCACCCGCCCAAAATCCTTCGCCCACCCCACCTCCCATCACCCCCTGTTGGTGGCCGTGCCTTCAGACATCTGGCACCTCAGCTCAGACATTCTCTCCCTAAATCCCTCAACCTCTCCTCCTAATACATTGCTTCAAACCTACATCAGTGTCCAGGCATTTACCTGTCCTAATGTCTCCTCCTTTGACTCTGTCAGGTTTTTGTCTGATTTACGTGAGTTGAATGCTTTGCTTAGTTGAACATTGGGCGGTGTAACAAGGCACCACTGCAACCAGATGGTGAGGATAAAGGGGCAGGAATATAAGATGGCCATTAACAGATCAAATTAAGAATTTAGGAGGACATTCTTTACACAGAATGTGGAACATGGAGTGGTTGAAGCAGATATATTTGGAGTTGAGATACAGGTCGACCATGATCGAATTGAATGGCAGAACAGGCTCGAGGGCCTGAATGGACTCCTCCTGTTCATTTGTAAAGGAGGCTGGTAGCATAGATGAGGGAGGATGAAATAGAGGGCTCTGTGGGGTGGGGAGTTAGATAGAAAGCAAAGCACGCTCTACGCTGTCCCATCAAACACTCCCAGGGCAGCGAGAGTACGGGTTAGATACAGAGTAAAGCTCCGTCTACACTGTCTCATCAATCACTCCCAGCGCAGGTACAGCATAAGTTAGATACTGTTGTGTCCCCTTGTGTTTTTATTACTATGTAATACAGGCACTTTTAACTCATTTCTGGTTTACAGCTTTTACTCAGTGCTTTCATGATGTTGCTGCCGCATGGTGCGGAGTGATACAAGATGTCCGACCTTGCACTGTGCACTGCCTGACACAGTGTGCCACATAGCAGTATAAATGCACTAACCAAAGTAGTTCCATATAACAATGTAACAAGTAGTTCCATTTAACAATGTGATAATATAACGATGTAACAGATACAGGTTACAGCATGAGTTAGATACAGAGTAAAGCTCCCTCTACACTGTCCCATCAAGCACTCCCAGTGCAGCTACAGCGCGGGTTAGATACAGAATAAAGCTCCCTTTACAATGTCACGTCAAAATCTCCCAGGGCAGGTACAGCACGGGTTAGATATAGAGTAACGCTCCCTCTACACTGTCACTTCAAACAGTCCCAGGACACGCACAGCATGGGTTAGATACAGAGTAAAGCTCCCTCTGCACTGTCCCATGAAACACTCCCAGGGCAGGTAGCGCACGGTTAGATACAGAGTAAAGCTCCCTCTACACTGTCCCATCAAATACTCCCAGGACAGGTACAGCACGGGTCAGATACAGAGTAAAGCTCCCTTTAAACTGTCCCATCAAACACTCCCAGGGCAGGTACAGCATAGGTTAGATACAGAGTAAAGCTCCCTTTAGACTGTCGCATCAAACTCTCCCATGGCAGATACAGCATGAGTTAGATACAGAGTAAAGCTCCCTCTACACTACCCCATCAAACGCTCCCAAGGCAGGTACAGCACGGGTTAGACACAGAGTAAAGCTCTCTTTACAATGTCCCATCAAACACTCCCAGGGCAGGTACAGCACGGGTTAGATGGAGAGTGAAGCTCCCTCTACACTGTCCCATCAAACACTCCCAGGGCAGGTAGAGCACGGGTTAGATACACAGTAAATGAACAATTGACCCAGCAACAACTGCTGTTAGCGGAAGAGAGTTCCAAACCTTTCCCACCCTTTGTGTGTAGAAGTGTTTCCTAACTTCACTTCTGAAAGATCTGGCTCTAATTTTTAGGCCATGTCCCCTTGTCCTGAACTCCCAACCGGCGGAAATAGTTTGTCTCTGTGTACCCTATCGGTTCCCCTTAATATCTTGAAAACTTCAATCAAATCACCCCTTAACTTTCTAAATCCCGAGCTTTTCACCATTGGGAAAGTACGCTGATCTATCCTTTTTCGATCCAAAGTGGATGACTACTGTATTAATGGTGCCCATCAAAATGTGCCCTTGTGCGACTCTTTCAGGTGGGGGTGATTGACCAAATTGTAATAGGCCCTCGTGGCAATAAATCCATCAGTTCTGGCATTTTTTTCCTTTTTTTATTCTTCTTATTTTTTCTTTTTTTGTCAAGTTTTATTAAAAGTTTTATTAATTTACAGTTGATTAGTTTAACCAAAAGAGCACCCCTATTGGTCGAATGTTTTCTTAAGTTACAGTCAATTGCTTTAATCAAAAAGAGCAGTCAAATTTGAAATTAGTTTGTTCAGGTTCCTTTAAAGTTTTATTTATTTACAGACTAACTGGTTAATCACCCACACATAAAAGTGTACAGTTGATTGGTGTAACCACCCAATCAAAAGAGTCACTCCGATTGGTCGAATTAAAATAGGCCCTCCTGGCAATAAATACATGAGTTCTGGCATTGGGTAGAAATTGTGGAGCTTGGGGTTAATTGGCTCAATGTGACTGCAGGTTGTGTGTATAAAAGGTGCTTGTTGAGGGGTGCAGGGATAGTTGAGTTGTTTAGTATCATGGGGGATTTTGTAGTGAGGGGTTTGCTCCCAGTGCTGGTGTTAGTTGGAGCTGTTTGTTCCTCTGATATTTGGCAACAGTTTGGGGGCCAGAGGTTTCCATGGAGAAGAGTAAAAGCCACCCCTGGGCCTCAGCGAGTCCCTTCTCCTGGGTCTCCCTTTGGCTCCGGTTTCAGTGTGTCTGAGGGGCGCAGTGTGTCTCCACTGCAGACTGTGAGGGTGCAGTGTGGAGAGCACAACCTGCTGGTCAGGGTACAGATGGATTTATTTGGAACCAGACACCTGATTAAAGCTGCTGACCTGACCCTGGGGACGGCAGGTTGTCGGCCAACCGGGATCTACTCTCAGAACCACACCGTCCTCTTTGACTATGGGCTGCATGAGTGTGGCAGCAGAGTGAAGGTAATGTGATTCCTCAACTCTTGCTCTAAGCTTGGTGGCTGGATTAGACCCAACTCTTTATTCCTACCTTTGGTGAAATGTCATTGATGTTGAGGAGATTCCTGTCTCCTGCTTTTAAATCCTCAGACTTGTGTTGAATTATGCATTGTCCTTGGCTTTAACTGGTCTTCCTGAGTCTCCAACCTTGTGATCTCAGCCCTATTGGCCTTGAGCCTTCACTTAGTTCTTCAAACTTTTCCTTCCATACATCTTGTCTTGTGGATTTTCAGGTCCCTGGGGATTCAGTTTAATGGTTCAGTTATCTACAATATTCAGCTTTTGTCTCTCTTTCTCTCATACAGAGGAGCTGCGATTAAAGGAGGATTTAATCTTGTTCTTTTCATTGCTCTAAATTATCAACCTGTGGCTCCTTTTATTGAAGTGAAGCTGTCCTTTCATTGAGTCTTTATTCTGTTTAATTGTCTTGTGCTTGCAATCCCCCTCCTTGCATTAGCGACTGAGGCTGCACAACTTCCAACCACCTGAGTAGAATGTTGTCCATTTCTGAACCTGATGTCTTTCAGATGTCTGGAGATTTCCTGGTCTACGCCACCCACCTGAACCACACCCCCAAGGCCCATGGATCTGTCATTGTGAGAACTAATGGAGCTGTCGTTCCCATTGAGTGCCACTATTTTAGGTAAGATTCTTTACACTGTCGTGAATAACGTCTACAGCTGGTGTAGTTCTCTGACCTTGTCCTAAAATGGCTCCATTGTCTTTCCAGGAAGGGCAATGTGAGCAGTGACCCGATCAAGCCCACCTGGATCCCGTTCAGCTCCACCAAGTCTGGAGAGGGGCTTCTGTCATTCTCTCTGCGCCTAATGAACGGTATGTGATGGGTGGATGGGGAATGACTTCCTGTAGTCACCCACTGGCAGTTGTACCCAGTCTCCAACCCTTGTCCCTCTTGTACTTCAGATGACTGGCTCACAGAGCGCACCTCGACTGTCTACTACCTGGGTGACCTCATTCACATTGAGGCCTCTGTTTCAATGACCAACCACATGCCCCTGAAGCTCTACATTGATCGCTGTGTCGCTACGTTGAGCCCAGACACGGACTCCACCCCGAGATACAGCATCATTGACTACAATGGGTAAGGAGCGCTCTGCTTTCTCCAGCTGGTCCTGTCTCAATGGCTTCTCTTGATTCACTCAATGTCCCTTTTTAAAAAAAAAAAAAAAAAAATTATTTCTTCAGTTGCCTCCTGGACAGCAAAGCTGAGGACTCCTTCTCAACCTTCGTGTTGCCAAGAGACGGGCGTGAGCTGGACAAGCTCCACTTTGACCTGGATGCGTTCCGCTTCTTTGGAGATGACCGTTCCTTGGTAAGAGGAAGCCGACCATTGCAAAGTATTTACAGCCATTCTGCATAACTGGCTTGTGCTCCACACGAGTGTCCTCCCACGCCTCTTCATCTAACTCCAACATATCCTTCTATTCCTTTCTCCCTGATGTATTTATCTAGCTTCCCCTTAAATGCATCTACACTATTTGCCTCAAACACTCCGTGGTAGCGAGTTCCATATTCTCACCACTCTGGGTAAAGAAGTTTCCCCTGAAATCCCTCTGCTGTATATCCTGTGTACTCCTATGAATCACTAACATTACCCACTTTTCTCTCTGTTTCTAGCCAGCTTGCTATCCATTCTGCTACTTGTCCCCTGAATCCACCTGTTCATTGAGTTCCCAAGTTGGGAGGTGTTAAGTCTGTGGGTTGTATTGTAAATAATCCACAGACTCCACGATTAACAAAATAAAACCGGTCTTTACTATTCAGAGGTTCGGGCGATTCTGCCCTAGTTAACGTATCACAACCCTTATATACTGGTGTGGTCACTATCGGTATTACAGTATACATGAGCCAACAAATAGTGCCACCCTAAAGTAGTGCTCTTAAAGGCGAACGGTTACATTCAATAGTTCCCTTAAAGGTAAACGGTTACATACACAACACTCCTCCCTTTTTAGCTTATTACTTACAGAATCCCGTTAAACATACAATCTTCAACTTTATATATACAGTTTGCAGATATACTCTCGATGGAGTCAACGTCATATAACTTCATGTTTAACATAACATAATAACATATATAACTTCATGTCAAAACAGATCACAGATTCAGTCTCTGCAGGAACAGTTGCAACATACTTTCAGTGGAACAGTTTACAGGTTCAGTCTCTGGGAACAGTTCGTAAATTCAGTCTCTGATCTTAATTCGTTCCAGACAGCATCTTTTCGTAGTGTTTGGCCGGAGGTTGTAGAAGTAGTAATATTTTAAACAATTATTATCTTCGGCTTCTTCTATTTCTCTCCTGCCTTTTTACAACTCTTGACGTTCCCATCTTCTCGGCGGCCAGCTGTAATGCCACCAACTCTCTGTTCTTTAGACCTTAAGTGCTTCCTCCGGATTTCAGCACTTTGGGAGTTTCCCTCACAATTTAGGCATACCACATCCTCGTAGTATTCAGTGTCACTCAACAGGTCATGGTCACATTCGGGGTCATCCTGAGTTAGTCCATCGAGAGGCCCTTCTACTCCTTCCTTACCCAACTGGACGCTATCCGACTGCTGTTCCTTCTCTATCTCTCTTTCTTTCCGTCGTAGAGCCACCTTCTCCCAATGTTCCGTAGACTTTTGGTGCTCCTCCATGATTTCTGCACTTTGGGAGTCGAAGTTACAAGCTGGGCAGGACAGGACATCGCAATTTTCGGTGCAGTCCACCAGGTCATGGTAATATTCGGTGTCGTCCTGAGCTAGGCCAGCTAGAGGGTCGTCTATTTCCTCCATACCCAGCTGGACGTTAGCCAGCTCTTGTTCCAAATCCAGACATCTTTCCTGAAGAGACTTCTTCATGTGTACCTCTTCGTCCAGCTTTTTCTTGGCTTTCAGCAAGTCGTTTACTAATGACCTCATTAGTGATTTTAATACTTCAACTTCCTTCAATAATTTAACGAGTTCTGGGACATCCTGCATTTCATGTTCTGCCATGTCTTCCACCACTAATTTTTCATCTATGGATGGAATCTTTACCGATGAGTCAGCCTTGGCCTGAAGCTCATCAAACATTTCCTGCAGCCTTTGGACTTCTTGCTCATGGTCAACCTTCAGTTGCTCATGTGCTTTCACCAACACTAGCTTTTCGGAGGTTGCCAAGTTAACCCCTTCCAGGATTGTAGTCTGGGCCTGTTCATACTGTTCTTTCAACTCGTTACACTCTGCTTGCAACAAGTCGTAGAGATGAACTGGAATAAAATCCTGGCTTCCTGAAGATTCCTCTGCAATTGGTGTTTTTGCAATTTCCTGTTGGAGTTCAGCCAAGGCTGCTATGTTATCTGCCTCTCGAAGTCTCACTGCCATCAATTCTTCTTTATTCTTGCAGTCTATCTCAGCCATCTCCCGTTTACTCTCTTTTAACTGAGTGAGTAGCCCCTTATTCTGGGCTGAGAGATATTTCACCTTCTCCTGTAGACCATAGCACTCCTTCTCTGCTCGACATAGCTGATTTCTGCTGATTTGGTTCTGTGTTTCAAGTTCCAACATCCTTTGCTTAGCTGCTTTCAGTTTCGCCTCAATAATCCCCTCTCGCAACATATTCACATCAGGTAAAGAAGCGTTTCTCTCTTCCATGTCCAAGATTTGTTTCTGCATCTCCTTAAGAGCACACTGCGATTCAACTTCTCTTAACCTTGCCTGCACTAGCTCCGTCTCTAATTGCAGAACAAAATCCTCAGTGTAGCGTGGTTTGCCCTTCTGCTGTATCTCTAGATCATGCAAATATTCTAACTCCTGAACATCATAAGGGAGATGTGATCGGTAATTGGTCACGATGGCTCTATGGTCGCTCTCTCTGCTTGAGCCAGTAGGTTCTGTTGTCTTTCCAGACTCTCCCATTCGGTGTCATAGAACTTTTTCATTGTTTTCATCTCTTGTACGAGGCGGTAACTTAATTGTTCTAATTGTTGTTGTACTTTGACACAACGTTGAGTTTGAGCCCGGTGTTCCTCCGTAATGCATATGTCTGTAGCTTGAACAGACTCAGAATTCTCTCTTTATGCACGCCATCGATTTTCTAACCTTAGTCCGTGAGTTCATGTTAACCTTGTTTTTCATACATAAGCTGGACTTATCGTCTTCCGGCTCGGAGTCTGAGCTGCTTGTCTGCACCGAGTCCTCACTCGTCATTGCTTGTAGGTAGTGCCATTCCATGTCTATTTTCTGCATCCACTCCCGCCCTAGGAGTGGTGGTCCTCCCTCAGGTAGTACGTACAAATTCATTCTTGGGTGTACTTTACCCCTATCTCTCACCTTGACTCTTATTTTCCCCATGGGGTATACGTTATGCCCCGTGTATGTCTGATACGAACTTGGTATTTCTTAAGGGTATGTGAGAGAATAGTCGGTGGTAGTCCTTTTGGTTGATGACTGATACAGCTGATCCCGTGTCCAGCTCCATTCGTACTTGGACTCCAGCTATTTTTAGTGTGACCCAGATCGTCTGTAGATCAGTCACTTTACCCACATTGTGGATTCTCAGACTATCCAACTCCTGGCTGTTTGGGTCTGAGTCTGAATTTTGTTCGTCTGAACTCTTTCCAGCCACCTGATGTACCTTGTTGTACTTTTCTTGTGGTGGTGGCTTCCTTTGCTTGTTGGTCTTCTTTCCGGACCTGCATACCCTCGCGATGTGACCCAGTTTGCCACATTTCCTGCACTCCTGGTTCTTAAACCAGCACTGATTCTGGTCGTGTGTTGTCTTTCCACAACGGTAGCATTTGGAAGTGCTTGCAGTAATTTGGTCCACCCAGAGTGCCGCTGCCTTTTGCTGCATTTCCGCCGTTCCTTTCGCTGCGGCTTCATGCGATGAAGCTATGAGGACAGCCCTGTCCAGTGTGAGGTCGTTTTCTTCCAGAAGTCGCTTCTGCGTTCCTTCTTTGGCCAAGCCGCATACGAACTTGTCCCGCAGCGCCTCTGTCAAATTCCCTCCAAACTGGCAGTATTTCACTAGCTTACGCAGTTCGACTAAGTATTCTGCATTGCTTTCATCTTGCCTCTGGGTTCTGGCGTAAAATTTAAATCGTTCAGCCAGCATCAACGGTGTGGGGTTCAAGTGATCCTTCAGCACTGCTACGATCTCTTCGAAGGTCTGGTCCACTGGTTTAACTGGTGCTATTGGATGTTTCAAAAGCCCGTATGTTTTTGCTCCCATCGAATTTAACAAAGTTATTGCCTTGTCGTCGTCCTCAATTTCGTTGGCTACGCAATATATTTCTATGCGTTCCACATACGTGGCCCAGTCTTCTATTTCAGCATTAAAATCATTAATATTTCCTCGCTTAGGCATCTTCTTCTCTTTCCGAGAACAGTACAAGTATTTCTTTACTTATTATTAATTTTCTTCTCTTCTTGAACACACCAGCCTTTCTGAAAATTCTAATTAATTTTCTAAGATAGCGGTTTCCCGCTTCTGTCTTCCCCAGCGGTTTTCCCGCGAAAAATGGCGGCTTTCCTGCGCTTCTCGCTCTCCCCGCCCACTTCAATGGCGGTTTTCCCGCGCTTCTCGGCGCTCTCCGCCCACTTCAATGGCGGTTTTCACCCGTCCCCCGACGCTGACTGTCAGCCCGAGTGCGGCCCGTATCTCCTGTGCGATCGCTGGTGCGCCGCCTGCCCGAAGCGGTTCTCAGCCCTTATCACCGGTGCGATCGTTGGCCCGCTAAGCGCCTCTCGCTTGCACCCTCCCGGGCTCTGGCTCACCCGCTCACGCGTTTCACCGCGGCTCTTATCAGGGATTGCGATCGCCCTTATCTCCCGATCGATGGCCCGGCTGCGCCTCGCACTCCAAAGCGGCCCGGCCCTTATCTCCCGATCGATGGCCCTGTACCTCTGTCTTCCCAGCCTGTTTCTCCTCACAAGCTGCCTGGATGTCTTCTGCTCTGCAGTGCTCAGTCGCTGATGGAGGCTTCAGGGTCCTAATGCCTGTCACTTCCAGTGGGGTGGTGAGATTTGAAACCTTCAACGTCCTGTTTGTGGACGAAGCCGCCGTGAAATAACTGCCGCAGAGTTCGAATCCGACTCGTCGCCAATGTTAAGTCTGTGGGTTGTATTGTAAATAATCCACAGACTCCACGATTAACAAAATAAAACAGGTCTTTACTATTCAGAGGTTCGGGCGATTCTGCCCTAGTTAACGTATCACAACCCTTATATACTGGTGTGGTCACTATCGGTATTACAGTATACATGAGCCAACAAATAGTGCCACCCTAAAGTAGTGCTCTTAAAGGCGAACGGTTACATTCAATAGTTCCCTTAAAGGTAAACGGTTACATACACAACAGGAGGGAGTCACTATATAATGACTTGTGTTGACTGTGTCCCTCAGATTTTCATCTCCTGTCACCTGAAGGTTGCTGCAGTGGATCAGAGAGATTCCATGAGCAAAGCTTGTACTTTCCAGAAGATGCAGAATGTGTAAGTGCCCCCTCTCTCCCTCAGGGATGTGTTGTGTGGGGAAGTGATGCCCAACCTGATTGTGAAACTGATTCTCTTGTTTAGCTGGACCCCATTGGAAGTATCCAACAATGACGTTTGTGCCTGTTGTCACTTGGGCAACTGCAGTGCCACAAGGGAGTTTGGATTTGATTCCAGAGCAAGGAGGGATCTTGCACCTGACGCTGGTAGGACATTGATTGATTCTCTAGATGTTGGAGGTTGCCCTTTACCCTCTCTAACTGGAATGTTTGATATTGCAGGGAGTGATGCTGAATTGAAGTGGGAGGGTGAGGCCTCCCTTGGACCCCTGGTCATTCTGGACACTGATGTGACAGACCTGGCAACTGAGTCCCTTAATGAGGTTGAGCAACGGATGGAGGAGAGGTCTCCAGGTGGTGAGTTGGCCGACTGCTAGTTTCCATTTCCCCCTCAGTATTTCCTTCACTCACTGTTGGTTTCTCATTGCTGTTTAGGTGCGGAGTCTGAGGTGGTCCTGATGGTGGCCCTGACTGTGACTGCTGTCTCTCTGATCTCTGCTTCGTTGATCGCCTTGTTCCTGTACAGGAAACACAAGCAAACCCTGCGCAACAACTTGTGATTAATAAAGTGAAATTAGCAAATCTGTAATGGTTATTGCTTGCATTTGGTCATTGATCAAGGCTGGGGATTTGCATTCTGAATATGGGAAGTTTTCCATATTTATTTACTTCCATTAATGATTCTTGACCCAGTGGCATGCCTACTGAGTGTATTTAAGCTTTTCACCAGATATCAGGCTACTGGGGTATCTGCCCCATTTCACTAGTTTATTAACAGCAACTTGGAAGTGTTTGCCTGGAGCTAGTTATCTTGGCCTGCTGTTTGTCCCTTGTTAAGGAGGTTTGCGGGGCTCTTGTGGCGTGAGGTTGGTGGAACTGATTGTTGAGCCCCATGAAATTGCAATGTTCCTGGAAATTTTAATGCTGGGATTAGCTTATTACTAGAAGTGGAGGTTGTTTAGTCCTCTATAACTGACTGGGATAATGAGTCTAAATGGGGTAGATGTCCATATTCTAAAAATGATAGAGGCACTAGTGAGGGTGCAAAACATTTACTAGGATGATGCCAGAACTGAGATTCGACTTACTAGGAAAGATTGACCTGTTTGGGTTGCCTTCTCTAGGAAAGAGAAGGCTGCGGGTGTTTAAAATTATGACTTGGTTCGACAGGTTAGATATCGAGATGTTTCCACTTGTGGGCAAGACCAGGACTAGGGGCCTGTAACTACAAGGTAGTAACTAACTAATGACTCCAATGGTGAATTCAGGAGAAACTTCTTTACCCAGAGAGTGGTGAGAATGTGGCTGTCGCTATCACGGAGTGGTTGAGGCGAATGGTGTAGCTGCATTTAAGGGGGAGCTCGAAGCATGAGGGAGGAAGGATATGCTGTTTGGGTGAGATGAAGGGTGGGAGGAGGCTCGTGTGGAGCATAAACACTGGCGTGGACAATTGGGCTGAATAGCCTGTTTCTGTGCTGTCGATGGCTTGTTAACCTGCAGGATTAGTCACCTGAGGAATTGCATCTCTGAAGGCCCCTTAAATGGCTTTCGGTGTTGGCCGTGGCTCAGTGGGCAGCACTCTAGCCTGAGTCGGAAGGTCGTAGGTTCAAATCCCACTATAGAAACCTTGAGTACAAAAGCCAGGCTGACGCCCCCAGTGCTGCACTGTCGGAGGTGCCATCTTTTCGGATGAGAAGTTAAACCGAGGCCACTTCTGGCCCCTCGGGTGAATGTAAAAGATCCTGTGGCACTTTTGGAAGAAGAGCAGGGGAGTTCTTCCCTCTGACCAATTATTATCCATCAGCCAACATCATATGATCTGGCCATTATCACATTGTTTGTAGGCTCTTGATGGGCTGCCATGTTTCTGACAATAGTGACTACATTTCAAAAGTAATTCATTGGTTATGAAATGCATTTTTTAATTTGTTCATGGAGTGTGGGTGTCACTGGCAAGGCCTGCATTTATTGCCCATCCCTAGTTAGCCTTGAGAATGTGGTGGTGAGCTGCCTTCTAGTCCAGTTGGTCAGTGTGCTGTTGGGGAGTTCCAGGATTTTGACCCATTGACGATATACTTGCAAGTCAGGATGGTGTGTGACTTGGAGGGGAACTTGGAGGTGGTGGTGTTCCCATATGCCTGCTGCCCTTGTCCTTCTAGGTGGTAGAGGTCACGGGTTTGGGCGGTGCTGCCGAAGAAGCCTTGGCGAGATGCTGCAGTGCGCCAGTGCTGGAGGGAGTGAATGTTTAATGTGTTGGTGTGACATCCTGAATCTGGGTATGGTGCTGTATAAATAAGATTGTTCTTTCTAAACATCTGACGTGAGTTTGGGACCTACAGTAAAATATAATTATCCCTAACCAACATACTAGGTCCCCAATTGGGATTCAGTTGCCGTACTGGATCTCCAACAGCAGGTGGGGATAGAATCCATACCAACTTAACGAGCACAGTTTTGTATCTCTCTTGTGGCTGACCCTGGTCAGTGAATGCTGGCTGAAATCTGCAGTAGAACTGTTGTCAATATTTAACCACTTACATATTGATGTAGCCCCTTCAACGTACTGAAATGTCCCCAAGGTGCTTCACAGAAGCCCTATCGAATAAAATTTGACACCAAGCCACATACGGAGATATTAGGGCAGATGACCAAAAGCTTGTTCAAGAGGTAGGTTTTAAGGAGGAGGGAGCGCTGGAGAGGTTTAGGGAGGGAATTCCAGAGTTTGGGGCCCAGGCAGCTGAAGGCAAGGCTGCCAATGGTGGAGCGATTACATAGAAACATAGAAGATAGGAGTAGGCCGCTTGAGCCTGCTCTGCCATTCAATGCGATCATGGCTGATCATCCAAATTCAGTACCCGATCCCTGCTATCTCCCCATAACCCCTTGATCCCTTTAGCCTTAAGAAGTGTATCCAACTCCTTCTTCTTGAATATATCTAATGAATTGGCCTCTGCTGCCTTCTGTGGTAGAGAATTCCACAGGTTCACCACGCTGTGGGTGAAGAAATTCCTCCTTCAGCGACTGGTGCACAAGGTCACCCAGGTCTCGTTGCACTTCCCCTTCTCCCAATCTATTGCCATTCAGATAATCTGCCTTCCTGGTTTTGCCACCAAGTGGATAACCTCCCATTTATCCACGTTATATTGCATCTGCCATGCTTCTGCCCAATCACCCAACCTGTAAATCATCCTGTAGTTTCTCGGCATCCTCCTCACAGCACGCACACACGCCCACCCAGCTTTGTGTCGTCTGCAAATTTAGAGATATTATATCTAGTTCCCTTGTCTAGATCATTAATATATATTGTGAATAGCTGGGGTCCAAGGACCGATCCCTGCGGTACCCCACTAGTCACTGCCTTCCACTCAGAAAAAGACCCGTTTATTCCAACTCTTTGCTTTCTATCTGCCAACCAGTTCTCTATCCAAGTCAGTACCTTGCCCCCAATCCCATGTGCCTTAACTTTACATACAAATCTCTTATGTGGGACCTTATCGAAAGCCTTCTGAAAGTCCAAATACACCACATCACAGAATCACAGAAACCCCACAGTGCAGATAGAGGCCATTTCGGCCCATCGAGCCTGCACCGACACCTATCGCACCCGATCCCCGTAACCCCTACACCAACACATATCCCACCCTATTATTGAACGCAGCAACAGCCCGTGGCGCGCCCAAGTGGTGGTGGTAAGGGGTAGCGAGAAGAAACGGATGGTGATCGACTATAGCCAAATGATCAACAGGTACACCCAACTAGACGCCTACCCGCTACCCCGCATATCAGAAATGGTGAACCAAATCGCCCAATACCGGGTGTTCTCCACCATCGACCTCAAGTCAGCGTACCACCAGCTCCCTATCAGACCAGAGGACCGCCCGTACACCGCCTTCGAGGCGAACGGACGCCTCTACCAATTCCTCAGAATCACCTTTGGGGTGACGAACGGGGTCTCGGTCTTCCAGAGGGAGATGGACCGCATGGTCGATGACCACCACTTGCAGGCAACCTTCCCCTACCTCGACAACGTCACCATCTGCGGTCACAACCAGCAGGATCACGACTCGAACCTCGAGAGGTTCCTGAAAACCGCACAAAAACTCAACCTCACTTACAACGAGGACAAGTGCGTTTACAACACCACGCGCCTCTGCATACTAGGCAGCGTGGTGGGGAATGGGGAAATCGGACCAGACCCCGACCGATTGAGCCCCCTACGGGAGCTGCCCCTGCCCAACACTCCCAAAGCCCTGAAAAGGTGCCTGGGGTTATTTTCTTATTATTCCCAATGGGTCCCCAACTACTCCGACAAAGCCCGCCCCCTCTTGAAAGCATCCTCTTTTCCGCTCTCTGCTGAGGCCCACGCTGCCTTCAAAAGCATTAAGCGGGATATTGAGCGGGCCACGCTACAGGCAGTGGACGAGAACACTCCCTTTCGAGTGGAAAGTGATGCGTCTGACTTTGCCTTGGCGGCCACCCTCAACCAGGCGGGGCGGCCCGTAGCTTTCTTCTCGAGGACCCTCCAAGGGCCCGAGATCAGACACTCCTCCGTGGAAAAGGAGGCCCAAGCCATCGTGGAGGCAGTGCGCCACTACCTAGCCGGCAAACGCTTCACCCTACTTACCGACCAGCGGTCGGTAGCGTTTATGTTCAATAATAAAGAGGGGGAAGATTAAAAATGATAAGATTCTTAGGTGGCGGATCGAGCTCTCCACCTTCGATTATGACATCATTTACCGGCCAGGGGCCCTTAACGAATCCCCCGACGCCCTCTCACGAGGGATGTGTGCCAGCGCCACCGGGGATCGGCTACAGACCCTCCACAACGACCTCTGCCACCCAGGGGTCACGCGGCTGTTCCACTTCATAAAGTCCCGTAACTTACCCTACTCGATTGAGGAAGTTCGGTCTCTGACCAGGAATGCCGCACTTGCGCTGAGTTCTCCCTTATCTATTTTACTAGTGACGTCCTCCAAAAATTCCAGTAGATTAGTCGAGCACGATTTACCTTTTGTAAATCCATGTTGACTTTGTCCGATCCTGTCTCTGTTTTCCAAGTGCTCTGCTATTACATCTTTTATAATGGACTCTAGCACTTTCCCCACTACCGATGTCGGGCTTACCGAGACCTGTAATTCCCCGTTTTCTCTCTACCACCTTTTTTGAATAGTGGGGTAACATTAGCTACCCTTCAATCCATGGGTACTGTTCCAGAGTCCGTCGAATGTTGGAAGATGATCAGCAATGCATCTACTATTTCTAGGGCCACTTCCTTAATTACGCTAGGATGTAGATTATCAGACCCTGGGGATTTATCGGCCTTCAATCCCATCAATTTCCCTAACACCATTTCCCTACAAATACTGATTTCTTTTAGTTCCTCCCTTTCATCGAACCCTATGTTCCCCGACATTTCTGGGAGGTTATTTGTGTCCCCCCTTGTGAAGACAGAACCAAAATATGTATTTAATTGGTCTGCCATTTCTTTGTTCCCCATTATAAATTCCCCAGTTGGGGATGCTCAAGAGGCCAAAATTGAAGGAGCGCAGAGCTTGCGGAGGGTTGTGGGGCTAGAGGAGGTTGGAGGGATTTCAAAACAACGATGAGAATTTTTAAAATCAAGGCGTTGCTTAACCGGGAATCGATGTAGGTCAGCGACGGGTGAATGGGACTTGGTGCGAGTTAGGATACGGGCAGCTGAGTTTTGGACGGCCTCAAGTAAATGGCGTGTAGTGCGTGGAAGGTCAGCATTGGAATAGTCGAGACTACAGGCGAATAGAGATGTGGCAGTCAGTCTCACCTGGGTTTAGTGAGTGTCTACACAAAGCCTCATACACAACATACAAAAAGTTGATGTGCATTCACACTGAAGTCTTCCAATAAATATGTATAATCACAGAAGTGCTTGTTTGAGTAAACCAGTTAACATTTTATACACAGCCAGCACACCTCGCCTCACCCCGTAAACAGCTGCCATCAAAGCCCAGTTGCTGTATTATTTTGTCGGTCTGTGCTCGGATTAGCAGCCCTCCAGGATTGTCCCAGAGTCTCCAGGAATTAAAAGATTCATCTCTGGGAGCCTGGCACGTCCTGAGTTCATGATAGGTGCGGTATTCCCAGAAGGTTGTGGGTTCGAGTCCCACTCCAGTGACGAGAGCACATTAATGCAGGCTGACACTCTAGTGCCACTGCTGAGGGAGCGCCGCACTGTCGGAGGTGTCATCTTTCGGATGAGACGTTAAACCGAGGGCCCGTCTGCCCTCTCGGGTGGATGTAAAAGATCCCATGGCCACTATTTTGTAGAAGAGCAGGGAGTTATCCCCTGGTGTCCCAGCAAATATTTATCCCTCAATCAACATCACTAAAAACAGATTATCTGGTCATTATCACATTGCTGTTTGTGGGAGCATGCTGTGTGCAAATTGGCTGCCGTGTTTCCTACATTACAACAGTGACTGCGCTCCAAAAATTACCTCATTGGCTGTAAAGCGTTTGGGATGTCCTGAGGCTGTGAAAGGCGCGATATAAATGCAAGTCTTTCTTTCTTTTACAGGCGACTTTGGGCCGATGGTTCCCAAAGCTCTCCACCCAATGGGGGCACTCTGGTTTGGTTTTTGGTTGATGACATCACCCAGTGTCTTCCTATTGATGGTTTTGGAGAAGGTCAACCCAATCTCTGCCTCTTTCTTTATCATAGGCAACGGCCTATTAAAAGTCAACCACGTGCTCCCTTTTTAAAGGGTCGCAAACGATAAGGTCTGTAAATTAACATAAATTTGAAAGGAACCTTAACAAATCAAATTAAAATTTGGTTGCCGGGGGTGATGATGCACTCCATTCTCCGCGGCGCCCACCGGCCGCGGAAGGCCTCAAGCGTGCCAGTGGATACCGCGTACTCCATATCCAGGGCCACCCGGGCGCGAACGTGGCCGCGGAAGAGAGGCAGGCAATCGGGCAGCTCTTTCCCACCCTCTTTCCAGTTGCCTGTTGACACAGCCGAGGCGAAAACTCCCTTTCGTCTTTTGTGTCGCCGCGAGATCACCGGGACAAGATCCGGTTCAACCTGGATGCGTTCCGCTTCTTTGAGGATGCCAGGGACCTGGTAAGAGTTGGCCAGATGTTGGAAGGTAAGACGGTGAGCGTTGACGCTGAGTAACTCCTGGATGTGTCTCCTGCAGATCTTCATCAGTTGCCACCTGAGAGTAGCTGCAGCAGATCAAAGGCCGGATTCGGTCAACAAAGCCTGTTCCTTCCAGAAGCCAGCCAACCGGTGAGAGGAATCTACCCCCGAATGGTGGACCTCTTTCTTTTTGGCGTATGGATGCATTCTGACCGATGGCTTGCTTCCTTGTTTAGATGGTCCCTGGTGAACGAGTTGGGCCTCTCCCTGGTGGAAGGATCCAATGAGGTTTGTGCCTGTTGTGATGGGGGCAACTGCAGGGGCGAGAGATTGCGATCTGGAGGAAGACCACACTCCAGGTGCAGGAGGGAGGTCCCATCTGAGCTTGGAATGTTGTGTTGGGTGTTGAGGGTGAAGAAGGATGTTTTGTAACTGGATGGAACTAATTGTTGCAGAGTCTGAGCCTGTGTGGGAGAGTGAGGCCTCACTTGGACCTCTGATCGTTCTGGATGTAGATCTGGACCTGGTTCATTCGGTGGATAGTGAAGCTGTTGGGACTCGTGAGGATATTCCGAGTTCTTATCGAGGTGAGTGTTGATTGTATGAAAACCCAATTCCAGTCCTGTGACTCCTGACTCCATATTGGCTTCTCGTTCTCGGCAGGTGATGTGCGTTCTGAGCTGCTTCTGGTCGTGGCTGTGACGTTGGCAGCTGGGGTCCTGATCTCCACCTCTCTGGTGGCCTTCCTACTGTCCAGGAAACACAACTGAATCCTCTCCCTCAGTTGAGCTGCTTTATTTGTCAAAAAATGCTTCAATAAAATTGAAATGTGACTTGGTTGAGTTACAGTCTTTGGTGTTGAACTGGTTTTTAAATACACTGTCATGGTGGTTTGACCTAAGTTGTCTAAATGACACTAGACCAGTTTTGGAGGCCTATATTTAACTGAGAATTTCACCACACACCGCTCAGTTTTGGGTAGTTGAAAGTAGGCATTTGCACCTGGAATAAGATTGTGGCCTTAATAGGATGGCAACTGGAATCATACAGCACAGAAAGAGGCCATTCGGCCCATCGTGCCTGTGCTAGCTCTTTGAAAGAGCTCTCCAATTAGTCCCACTCCCCCCGGCTCTTCCCCATATCCCTGCCATTTTCACCGCTTTGTACTTATCCAATTCCCATTTTTGAAAGAGACTATTGAATCTGCTTCCACCGCCCTTTCAGGCAGCGTGTTCCAGATCACAACTTCTTCTTTATATTAGAAGTCTCCTCATCTCTGGCTCTCTTGTCAATGACGTCACTTACTAACCCTTCTGTCAGTGGAAACCGTTTCTCCTTATTTACTTTAATCAAAACCCTTACCATTTTGAACCCCTCCCTTGACCTTCTCTGCTCTAAGGAGAACAATCCCAGCTTCTCTGCAGTAATATTGTGACCTTTGTAAAGGGATGAAAGCGATGGGGAGCTTCTGCCATCTTTCTAGAGCGAGTAGATGGGGTTACAGACACCCAGCTAGGAGTCCGCTGTGAGAATGTTCCAGTCCCACATCGGGGTCAAGAGACTAGACCAAAGCAGCATCTCCTTAATTGGCCATCTTGCTCCATGTCCACTGGCGGTAGGTGTGTCTTGGCCCGGTACTGTCACTCTGCTGGCTCTGTTCCACATTTAACATCCCTTAAAGGTTAGTTACAATTGCCTTTTTGAATATAGTGATGTAACCTACCACCCACCATCACACATGGGTGGGTAGTGGAATCAAACAGTGCTGAGGGGATTGGTAAATGATCAATTATCTTTTTCATTGCACTCTGGCTTCTGGTGCATTTCCCCCACCCGCCCAAAATCCTTCGCCCACCCCACCTCCCATCACCCCCTGTTGGTGGCCGTGCCTTCAGACATCTGGCACCTCAGCTCAGACATTCTCTCCCTAAATCCCTCAACCTCTCCTCCTAATACATTGCTTCAAACCTACATCAGTGTCCAGGCATTTACCTGTCCTAATGTCTCCTCCTTTGACTCTGTCAGGTTTTTGTCTGATTTACGTGAGTTGAATGCTTTGCTTAGTTGAACATTGGGCGGTGTAACAAGGCACCACTGCAACCAGATGGTGAGGATAAAGGGGCAGGAATATAAGATGGCCATTAACAGATCAAATTAAGAATTTAGGAGGACATTCTTTACACAGAATGTGGAACATGGAGTGGTTGAAGCAGATATATTTGGAGTTGAGATACAGGTCGACCATGATCGAATTGAATGGCAGAACAGGCTCGAGGGCCTGAATGGACTCCTCCTGTTCATTTGTAAAGGAGGCTGGTAGCATAGATGAGGGAGGATGAAATAGAGGGCTCTGTGGGGTGGGGAGTTAGATAGAAAGCAAAGCACGCTCTACGCTGTCCCATCAAACACTCCCAGGGCAGCGAGAGTACGGGTTAGATACAGAGTAAAGCTCCGTCTACACTGTCTCATCAATCACTCCCAGCGCAGGTACAGCATAAGTTAGATACTGTTGTGTCCCCTTGTGTTTTTATTACTATGTAATACAGGCACTTTTAACTCATTTCTGGTTTACAGCTTTTACTCAGTGCTTTCATGATGTTGCTGCCGCATGGTGCGGAGTGATACAAGATGTCCGACCTTGCACTGTGCACTGCCTGACACAGTGTGCCACATAGCAGTATAAATGCACTAACCAAAGTAGTTCCATATAACAATGTAACAAGTAGTTCCATTTAACAATGTGATAATATAACGATGTAACAGATACAGGTTACAGCATGAGTTAGATACAGAGTAAAGCTCCCTCTACACTGTCCCATCAAGCACTCCCAGTGCAGCTACAGCGCGGGTTAGATACAGAATAAAGCTCCCTTTACAATGTCACGTCAAAATCTCCCAGGGCAGGTACAGCACGGGTTAGATATAGAGTAACGCTCCCTCTACACTGTCACTTCAAACAGTCCCAGGACACGCACAGCATGGGTTAGATACAGAGTAAAGCTCCCTCTGCACTGTCCCATGAAACACTCCCAGGGCAGGTAGCGCACGGTTAGATACAGAGTAAAGCTCCCTCTACACTGTCCCATCAAATACTCCCAGGACAGGTACAGCACGGGTCAGATACAGAGTAAAGCTCCCTTTAAACTGTCCCATCAAACACTCCCAGGGCAGGTACAGCATAGGTTAGATACAGAGTAAAGCTCCCTTTAGACTGTCGCATCAAACTCTCCCATGGCAGATACAGCATGAGTTAGATACAGAGTAAAGCTCCCTCTACACTACCCCATCAAACGCTCCCAAGGCAGGTACAGCACGGGTTAGACACAGAGTAAAGCTCTCTTTACAATGTCCCATCAAACACTCCCAGGGCAGGTACAGCACGGGTTAGATGGAGAGTGAAGCTCCCTCTACACTGTCCCATCAAACACTCCCAGGGCAGGTAGAGCACGGGTTAGATACACAGTAAATGAACAATTGACCCAGCAACAACTGCTGTTAGCGGAAGAGAGTTCCAAACCTTTCCCACCCTTTGTGTGTAGAAGTGTTTCCTAACTTCACTTCTGAAAGATCTGGCTCTAATTTTTAGGCCATGTCCCCTTGTCCTGAACTCCCAACCGGCGGAAATAGTTTGTCTCTGTGTACCCTATCGGTTCCCCTTAATATCTTGAAAACTTCAATCAAATCACCCCTTAACTTTCTAAATCCCGAGCTTTTCACCATTGGGAAAGTACGCTGATCTATCCTTTTTCGATCCAAAGTGGATGACTACTGTATTAATGGTGCCCATCAAAATGTGCCCTTGTGCGACTCTTTCAGGTGGGGGTGATTGACCAAATTGTAATAGGCCCTCGTGGCAATAAATCCATCAGTTCTGGCATTTTTTTCCTTTTTTTATTCTTCTTATTTTTTCTTTTTTTGTCAAGTTTTATTAAAAGTTTTATTAATTTACAGTTGATTAGTTTAACCAAAAGAGCACCCCTATTGGTCGAATGTTTTCTTAAGTTACAGTCAATTGCTTTAATCAAAAAGAGCAGTCAAATTTGAAATTAGTTTGTTCAGGTTCCTTTAAAGTTTTATTTATTTACAGACTAACTGGTTAATCACCCACACATAAAAGTGTACAGTTGATTGGTGTAACCACCCAATCAAAAGAGTCACTCCGATTGGTCGAATTAAAATAGGCCCTCCTGGCAATAAATACATGAGTTCTGGCATTGGGTAGAAATTGTGGAGCTTGGGGTTAATTGGCTCAATGTGACTGCAGGTTGTGTGTATAAAAGGTGCTTGTTGAGGGGTGCAGGGATAGTTGAGTTGTTTAGTATCATGGGGGATTTTGTAGTGAGGGGTTTGCTCCCAGTGCTGGTGTTAGTTGGAGCTGTTTGTTCCTCTGATATTTGGCAACAGTTTGGGGGCCAGAGGTTTCCATGGAGAAGAGTAAAAGCCACCCCTGGGCCTCAGCGAGTCCCTTCTCCTGGGTCTCCCTTTGGCTCCGGTTTCAGTGTGTCTGAGGGGCGCAGTGTGTCTCCACTGCAGACTGTGAGGGTGCAGTGTGGAGAGCACAACCTGCTGGTCAGGGTACAGATGGATTTATTTGGAACCAGACACCTGATTAAAGCTGCTGACCTGACCCTGGGGACGGCAGGTTGTCGGCCAACCGGGATCTACTCTCAGAACCACACCGTCCTCTTTGACTATGGGCTGCATGAGTGTGGCAGCAGAGTGAAGGTAATGTGATTCCTCAACTCTTGCTCTAAGCTTGGTGGCTGGATTAGACCCAACTCTTTATTCCTACCTTTGGTGAAATGTCATTGATGTTGAGGAGATTCCTGTCTCCTGCTTTTAAATCCTCAGACTTGTGTTGAATTATGCATTGTCCTTGGCTTTAACTGGTCTTCCTGAGTCTCCAACCTTGTGATCTCAGCCCTATTGGCCTTGAGCCTTCACTTAGTTCTTCAAACTTTTCCTTCCATACATCTTGTCTTGTGGATTTTCAGGTCCCTGGGGATTCAGTTTAATGGTTCAGTTATCTACAATATTCAGCTTTTGTCTCTCTTTCTCTCATACAGAGGAGCTGCGATTAAAGGAGGATTTAATCTTGTTCTTTTCATTGCTCTAAATTATCAACCTGTGGCTCCTTTTATTGAAGTGAAGCTGTCCTTTCATTGAGTCTTTATTCTGTTTAATTGTCTTGTGCTTGCAATCCCCCTCCTTGCATTAGCGACTGAGGCTGCACAACTTCCAACCACCTGAGTAGAATGTTGTCCATTTCTGAACCTGATGTCTTTCAGATGTCTGGAGATTTCCTGGTCTACGCCACCCACCTGAACCACACCCCCAAGGCCCATGGATCTGTCATTGTGAGAACTAATGGAGCTGTCGTTCCCATTGAGTGCCACTATTTTAGGTAAGATTCTTTACACTGTCGTGAATAACGTCTACAGCTGGTGTAGTTCTCTGACCTTGTCCTAAAATGGCTCCATTGTCTTTCCAGGAAGGGCAATGTGAGCAGTGACCCGATCAAGCCCACCTGGATCCCGTTCAGCTCCACCAAGTCTGGAGAGGGGCTTCTGTCATTCTCTCTGCGCCTAATGAACGGTATGTGATGGGTGGATGGGGAATGACTTCCTGTAGTCACCCACTGGCAGTTGTACCCAGTCTCCAACCCTTGTCCCTCTTGTACTTCAGATGACTGGCTCACAGAGCGCACCTCGACTGTCTACTACCTGGGTGACCTCATTCACATTGAGGCCTCTGTTTCAATGACCAACCACATGCCCCTGAAGCTCTACATTGATCGCTGTGTCGCTACGTTGAGCCCAGACACGGACTCCACCCCGAGATACAGCATCATTGACTACAATGGGTAAGGAGCGCTCTGCTTTCTCCAGCTGGTCCTGTCTCAATGGCTTCTCTTGATTCACTCAATGTCCCTTTTTAAAAAAAAAAAAAAAAAAATTATTTCTTCAGTTGCCTCCTGGACAGCAAAGCTGAGGACTCCTTCTCAACCTTCGTGTTGCCAAGAGACGGGCGTGAGCTGGACAAGCTCCACTTTGACCTGGATGCGTTCCGCATCTTTGGAGATGACCGTTCTTTGGTAAGAGGAAGCCGACCATTGCAAAGTATTTACAGCCATTCTGCATAACTGGCTTGTGCTCCACACGAGTGTCCTCCCACGCCTCTTCATCTAACTCCAACATATCCTTCTATTCCTTTCTCCCTGATGTATTTATCTAGCTTCCCCTTAAATGCATCTACACTATTTGCCTCAAACACTCCGTGGTAGCGAGTTCCATATTCTCACCACTCTGGGTAAAGAAGTTTCCCCTGAAATCCCTCTGCTGTATATCCTGTGTACTCCTATGAATCACTAACATTACCCACTTTTCTCTCTGTTTCTAGCCAGCTTGCTATCCATTCTGCTACTTGTCCCCTGAATCCACCTGTTCATTGAGTTCCCAAGTTGGGAGGTGTTAAGTCTGTGGGTTGTATTGTAAATAATCCACAGACTCCACGATTAACAAAATAAAACCGGTCTTTACTATTCAGAGGTTCGGGCGATTCTGCCCTAGTTAACGTATCACAACCCTTATATACTGGTGTGGTCACTATCGGTATTACAGTATACATGAGCCAACAAATAGTGCCACCCTAAAGTAGTGCTCTTAAAGGCGAACGGTTACATTCAATAGTTCCCTTAAAGGTAAACGGTTACATACACAACACTCCTCCCTTTTTAGCTTATTACTTACAGAATCCCGTTAAACATACAATCTTCAACTTTATATATACAGTTTGCAGATATACTCTCGATGGAGTCAACGTCATATAACTTCATGTTTAACATAACATAATAACATATATAACTTCATGTCAAAACAGATCACAGATTCAGTCTCTGCAGGAACAGTTGCAACATACTTTCAGTGGAACAGTTTACAGGTTCAGTCTCTGGGAACAGTTCGTAAATTCAGTCTCTGATCTTAATTCGTTCCAGACAGCATCTTTTCGTAGTGTTTGGCCGGAGGTTGTAGAAGTAGTAATATTTTAAACAATTATTATCTTCGGCTTCTTCTATTTCTCTCCTGCCTTTTTACAACTCTTGACGTTCCCATCTTCTCGGCGGCCAGCTGTAATGCCACCAACTCTCTGTTCTTTAGACCTTAAGTGCTTCCTCCGGATTTCAGCACTTTGGGAGTTTCCCTCACAATTTAGGCATACCACATCCTCGTAGTATTCAGTGTCACTCAACAGGTCATGGTCACATTCGGGGTCATCCTGAGTTAGTCCATCGAGAGGCCCTTCTACTCCTTCCTTACCCAACTGGACGCTATCCGACTGCTGTTCCTTCTCTATCTCTCTTTCTTTCCGTCGTAGAGCCACCTTCTCCCAATGTTCCGTAGACTTTTGGTGCTCCTCCATGATTTCTGCACTTTGGGAGTCGAAGTTACAAGCTGGGCAGGACAGGACATCGCAATTTTCGGTGCAGTCCACCAGGTCATGGTAATATTCGGTGTCGTCCTGAGCTAGGCCAGCTAGAGGGTCGTCTATTTCCTCCATACCCAGCTGGACGTTAGCCAGCTCTTGTTCCAAATCCAGACATCTTTCCTGAAGAGACTTCTTCATGTGTACCTCTTCGTCCAGCTTTTTCTTGGCTTTCAGCAAGTCGTTTACTAATGACCTCATTAGTGATTTTAATACTTCAACTTCCTTCAATAATTTAACGAGTTCTGGGACATCCTGCATTTCATGTTCTGCCATGTCTTCCACCACTAATTTTTCATCTATGGATGGAATCTTTACCGATGAGTCAGCCTTGGCCTGAAGCTCATCAAACATTTCCTGCAGCCTTTGGACTTCTTGCTCATGGTCAACCTTCAGTTGCTCATGTGCTTTCACCAACACTAGCTTTTCGGAGGTTGCCAAGTTAACCCCTTCCAGGATTGTAGTCTGGGCCTGTTCATACTGTTCTTTCAACTCGTTACACTCTGCTTGCAACAAGTCGTAGAGATGAACTGGAATAAAATCCTGGCTTCCTGAAGATTCCTCTGCAATTGGTGTTTTTGCAATTTCCTGTTGGAGTTCAGCCAAGGCTGCTATGTTATCTGCCTCTCGAAGTCTCACTGCCATCAATTCTTCTTTATTCTTGCAGTCTATCTCAGCCATCTCCCGTTTACTCTCTTTTAACTGAGTGAGTAGCCCCTTATTCTGGGCTGAGAGATATTTCACCTTCTCCTGTAGACCATAGCACTCCTTCTCTGCTCGACATAGCTGATTTCTGCTGATTTGGTTCTGTGTTTCAAGTTCCAACATCCTTTGCTTAGCTGCTTTCAGTTTCGCCTCAATAATCCCCTCTCGCAACATATTCACATCAGGTAAAGAAGCGTTTCTCTCTTCCATGTCCAAGATTTGTTTCTGCATCTCCTTAAGAGCACACTGCGATTCAACTTCTCTTAACCTTGCCTGCACTAGCTCCGTCTCTAATTGCAGAACAAAATCCTCAGTGTAGCGTGGTTTGCCCTTCTGCTGTATCTCTAGATCATGCAAATATTCTAACTCCTGAACATCATAAGGGAGATGTGATCGGTAATTGGTCACGATGGCTCTATGGTCGCTCTCTCTGCTTGAGCCAGTAGGTTCTGTTGTCTTTCCAGACTCTCCCATTCGGTGTCATAGAACTTTTTCATTGTTTTCATCTCTTGTACGAGGCGGTAACTTAATTGTTCTAATTGTTGTTGTACTTTGACACAACGTTGAGTTTGAGCCCGGTGTTCCTCCGTAATGCATATGTCTGTAGCTTGAACAGACTCAGAATTCTCTCTTTATGCACGCCATCGATTTTCTAACCTTAGTCCGTGAGTTCATGTTAACCTTGTTTTTCATACATAAGCTGGACTTATCGTCTTCCGGCTCGGAGTCTGAGCTGCTTGTCTGCACCGAGTCCTCACTCGTCATTGCTTGTAGGTAGTGCCATTCCATGTCTATTTTCTGCATCCACTCCCGCCCTAGGAGTGGTGGTCCTCCCTCAGGTAGTACGTACAAATTCATTCTTGGGTGTACTTTACCCCTATCTCTCACCTTGACTCTTATTTTCCCCATGGGGTATACGTTATGCCCCGTGTATGTCTGATACGAACTTGGTATTTCTTAAGGGTATGTGAGAGAATAGTCGGTGGTAGTCCTTTTGGTTGATGACTGATACAGCTGATCCCGTGTCCAGCTCCATTCGTACTTGGACTCCAGCTATTTTTAGTGTGACCCAGATCGTCTGTAGATCAGTCACTTTACCCACATTGTGGATTCTCAGACTATCCAACTCCTGGCTGTTTGGGTCTGAGTCTGAATTTTGTTCGTCTGAACTCTTTCCAGCCACCTGATGTACCTTGTTGTACTTTTCTTGTGGTGGTGGCTTCCTTTGCTTGTTGGTCTTCTTTCCGGACCTGCATACCCTCGCGATGTGACCCAGTTTGCCACATTTCCTGCACTCCTGGTTCTTAAACCAGCACTGATTCTGGTCGTGTGTTGTCTTTCCACAACGGTAGCATTTGGAAGTGCTTGCAGTAATTTGGTCCACCCAGAGTGCCGCTGCCTTTTGCTGCATTTCCGCCGTTCCTTTCGCTGCGGCTTCATGCGATGAAGCTATGAGGACAGCCCTGTCCAGTGTGAGGTCGTTTTCTTCCAGAAGTCGCTTCTGCGTTCCTTCTTTGGCCAAGCCGCATACGAACTTGTCCCGCAGCGCCTCTGTCAAATTCCCTCCAAACTGGCAGTATTTCACTAGCTTACGCAGTTCGACTAAGTATTCTGCATTGCTTTCATCTTGCCTCTGGGTTCTGGCGTAAAATTTAAATCGTTCAGCCAGCATCAACGGTGTGGGGTTCAAGTGATCCTTCAGCACTGCTACGATCTCTTCGAAGGTCTGGTCCACTGGTTTAACTGGTGCTATTGGATGTTTCAAAAGCCCGTATGTTTTTGCTCCCATCGAATTTAACAAAGTTATTGCCTTGTCGTCGTCCTCAATTTCGTTGGCTACGCAATATATTTCTATGCGTTCCACATACGTGGCCCAGTCTTCTATTTCAGCATTAAAATCATTAATATTTCCTCGCTTAGGCATCTTCTTCTCTTTCCGAGAACAGTACAAGTATTTCTTTACTTATTATTAATTTTCTTCTCTTCTTGAACACACCAGCCTTTCTGAAAATTCTAATTAATTTTCTAAGATAGCGGTTTCCCGCTTCTGTCTTCCCCAGCGGTTTTCCCGCGAAAATGGCGGCTTTCCTGCGCTTCTCGCTCTCCCCGCCCACTTCAATGGCGGTTTTCCCGCGCTTCTCGGCGCTCTCCGCCCACTTCAATGGCGGTTTTCACCCGTCCCCCGACGCTGACTGTCAGCCCGAGTGCGGCCCGTATCTCCTGTGCGATCGCTGGTGCGCCGCCTGCCCGAAGCGGTTCTCAGCCCTTATCACCGGTGCGATCGCTGGCCCGCTAAGCGCCTCTCGCTTGCACCCTCCCGGGCTCTGGCTCACCCGCTCACGCGTTTCACCGCGGCTCTTATCAGGGATTGCGATCGCCCTTATCTCCCGATCGATGGCCCGGCTGCGCCTCGCACTCCAAAGCGGCCCGGCCCTTATCTCCCGATCGATGGCCCTGTACCTCTGTCTTCCCAGCCTGTTTCTCCTCACAAGCTGCCTGGATGTCTTCTGCTCTGCAGTGCTCAGTCGCTGATGGAGGCTTCAGGGTCCTAATGCCTGTCACTTCCAGTGGGGTGGTGAGATTTGAAACCTTCAACGTCCTGTTTGTGGACGAAGCCGCCGTGAAATAACTGCCGCAGAGTTCGAATCCGACTCGTCGCCAATGTTAAGTCTGTGGGTTGTATTGTAAATAATCCACAGACTCCACGATTAACAAAATAAAACAGGTCTTTACTATTCAGAGGTTCGGGCGATTCTGCCCTAGTTAACGTATCACAACCCTTATATACTGGTGTGGTCACTATCGGTATTACAGTATACATGAGCCAACAAATAGTGCCACCCTAAAGTAGTGCTCTTAAAGGCGAACGGTTACATTCAATAGTTCCCTTAAAGGTAAACGGTTACATACACAACAGGAGGGAGTCACTATATAATGACTTGTGTTGACTGTGTCCCTCAGATTTTCATCTCCTGTCACCTGAAGGTTGCTGCAGTGGATCAGAGAGATTCCATGAGCAAAGCTTGTACTTTCCAGAAGATGCAGAATGTGTAAGTGCCCCCTCTCTCCCTCAGGGATGTGTTGTGTGGGGAAGTGATGCCCAACCTGATTGTGAAACTGATTCTCTTGTTTAGCTGGACCCCATTGGAAGTATCCAACAATGACGTTTGTGCCTGTTGTCACTTGGGCAACTGCAGTGCCACAAGGGAGTTTGGATTTGATTCCAGAGCAAGGAGGGATCTTGCACCTGACGCTGGTAGGACATTGATTGATTCTCTAGATGTTGGAGGTTGCCCTTTACCCTCTCTAACTGGAATGTTTGATATTGCAGGGAGTGATGCTGAATTGAAGTGGGAGGGTGAGGCCTCCCTTGGACCCCTGGTCATTCTGGACACTGATGTGACAGACCTGGCAACTGAGTCCCTTAATGAGGTTGAGCAACGGATGGAGGAGAGGTCTCCAGGTGGTGAGTTGGCCGACTGCTAGTTTCCATTTCCCCCTCAGTATTTCCTTCACTCACTGTTGGTTTCTCATTGCTGTTTAGGTGTGGAGTCTGAGGTGGTCCTGATGGTGGCCCTGACTGTGACTGCTGTGTCTCTGATCTCTGCTTCGTTGATCGCCTTGTTCCTGTACAGGAAACACAAGCAAACCCTGCGCAACAACTTGTGATTAATAAAGTGAAATTAGCAAATCTGTAATGGTTATTGCTTGCATTTGGTCATTGATCAAGGCTGGGGATTTGCATTCTGAATATGGGAAGTTTTCCATATTTATTTACTTCCATTAATGATTCTTGACCCAGTGGCATGCCTACTGAGTGTATTTAAGCTTTTCACCAGATATCAGGCTACTGGGGTATCTGCCCCATTTCACTAGTTTATTAACAGCAACTTGGAAGTGTTTGCCTGGAGCTAGTTATCTTGGCCTGCTGTTTGTCCCTTGTTAAGGAGGTTTGCGGGGCTCTTGTGGCGTGAGGTTGGTGGAACTGATTGTTGAGCCCCATGAAATTGCAATGTTCCTGGAAATTTTAATGCTGGGATTAGCTTATTACTAGAAGTGGAGGTTGTTTAGTCCTCTATAACTGACTGGGATAATGAGTCTAAATGGGGTAGATGTCCATATTCTAAAAATGATAGAGGCACTAGTGAGGGTGCAAAACATTTACTAGGATGATGCCAGAACTGAGATTCGACTTACTAGGAAAGATTGACCTGTTTGGGTTGCCTTCTCTAGGAAAGAGAAGGCTGCGGGTGTTTAAAATTATGACTTGGTTCGACAGGTTAGATATCGAGATGTTTCCACTTGTGGGCAAGACCAGGACTAGGGGCCTGTAACTACAAGGTAGTAACTAACTAATGACTCCAATGGTGAATTCAGGAGAAACTTCTTTACCCAGAGAGTGGTGAGAATGTGGCTGTCGCTATCACGGAGTGGTTGAGGCGAATGGTGTAGCTGCATTTAAGGGGGAGCTCGAAGCATGAGGGAGGAAGGATATGCTGTTTGGGTGAGATGAAGGGTGGGAGGAGGCTCGTGTGGAGCATAAACACTGGCGTGGACAATTGGGCTGAATAGCCTGTTTCTGTGCTGTCGATGGCTTGTTAACCTGCAGGATTAGTCACCTGAGGAATTGCATCTCTGAAGGCCCCTTAAATGGCTTTCGGTGTTGGCCGTGGCTCAGTGGGCAGCACTCTAGCCTGAGTCGGAAGGTCGTAGGTTCAAATCCCACTATAGAAACCTTGAGTACAAAAGCCAGGCTGACGCCCCCAGTGCTGCACTGTCGGAGGTGCCATCTTTTCGGATGAGAAGTTAAACCGAGGCCACTTCTGGCCCCTCGGGTGAATGTAAAAGATCCTGTGGCACTTTTGGAAGAAGAGCAGGGGAGTTCTTCCCTCTGACCAATTATTATCCATCAGCCAACATCATATGATCTGGCCATTATCACATTGTTTGTAGGCTCTTGATGGGCTGCCATGTTTCTGACAATAGTGACTACATTTCAAAAGTAAT
Organism: Somniosus microcephalus; assembly: GCF_052327205.1. Taxonomy (NCBI): domain Eukaryota; kingdom Metazoa; phylum Chordata; class Chondrichthyes; order Squaliformes; family Somniosidae; genus Somniosus; species Somniosus microcephalus. The sequence goes on along the minus strand of NW_028226246.1, from coordinate 951 downwards.
TCATTGGTTATGAAATGCATTTTTTAATTTGTTCATGGAGTGTGGGTGTCACTGGCAAGGCCTGCATTTATTGCCCATCCCTAGTTAGCCTTGAGAATGTGGTGGTGAGCTGCCTTCTAGTCCAGTTGGTCAGTGTGCTGTTGGGGAGTTCCAGGATTTTGACCCATTGACGATATACTTGCAAGTCAGGATGGTGTGTGACTTGGAGGGGAACTTGGAGGTGGTGGTGTTCCCATATGCCTGCTGCCCTTGTCCTTCTAGGTGGTAGAGGTCACGGGTTTGGGCGGTGCTGCCGAAGAAGCCTTGGCGAGATGCTGCAGTGCGCCAGTGCTGGAGGGAGTGAATGTTTAATGTGTTGGTGTGACATCCTGAATCTGGGTATGGTGCTGTATAAATAAGATTGTTCTTTCTAAACATCTGACGTGAGTTTGGGACCTACAGTAAAATATAATTATCCCTAACCAACATACTAGGTCCCCAATTGGGATTCAGTTGCCGTACTGGATCTCCAACAGCAGGTGGGGATAGAATCCATACCAACTTAACGAGCACAGTTTTGTATCTCTCTTGTGGCTGACCCTGGTCAGTGAATGCTGGCTGAAATCTGCAGTAGAACTGTTGTCAATATTTAACCACTTACATATTGATGTAGCCCCTTCAACGTACTGAAATGTCCCCAAGGTGCTTCACAGAAGCCCTATCGAATAAAATTTGACACCAAGCCACATACGGAGATATTAGGGCAGATGACCAAAAGCTTGTTCAAGAGGTAGGTTTTAAGGAGGAGGGAGCGCTGGAGAGGTTTAGGGAGGGAATTCCAGAGTTTGGGGCCCAGGCAGCTGAAGGCAAGGCTGCCAATGGTGGAGCGATTACATAGAAACATAGAAGATAGGAGTAGGCCGCTTGAGCCTGCTCTGCCATTCAATGCGATCATGGCTGATCATCCAAATT
>NW_028226245.1:0-57494 GCF_052327205.1 Somniosus microcephalus | reverse complement strand
TCACCTTTCCCGCAGGGGCCACTTTCACGGCCTCGGAGTGAGATTGGCTATTAATGCTAAATTGTGGCCAACTTTGTGCCGTGAATTCGGAGTTACTGGGGAGGCTGCCCAAACGCTTCTTTACTTGAAGTCACTGCAAGCAGAGAAACTATAAACCTTGCTACAGTACTATCTTGTTCCTGACCCCAGTATTTCTGCCCAACCCTTCCAGCGATAAGGGCAGCTCCGGATCCTGCAATGTGATTTCTCTCTCCCATTTCGCGAGAGCTCTCTCTGTGTGAGCTGAAGAACGGTAATTTGACACGGGCTGGTTAAAGCTGACTGTATTTGTTTTACTCGCGTGTCTCCCATTTAGAACGTGCAACAGTTTTGACTCGAATCGTGGTTCAGGGTGGGGAAGCGAGATAAGCGAGTGCGCCCGGCTCCCTTTAACTTGCGTCCGTTCTCTTGCAAAGCAATCTTTATAATCTAAAACGCACAAAAGCCCACTTGTGCAGCAGGTTACAGACTGCAGCCTCCTGCTGTCACACTGCCTGACTGACGCTGGCTCGGGTATAAGGGCACAGGAGGGGCACTGACATTTCGCTGCCTTGTTGCAGCTCCCTCGCACCAGCACGACCAACACCAATGCCCCACGTAGGAGAGAAAGCCAAGACGCTGTTAAACGAGATCACTATCTTAACAATGCACTTCAGTGGCGGGAGTTGGCGGTGGGGGGGGGGGGGGGGCGGGGGGGTGCGCGCCTCGGCTGTGCATCACACCCCGATCCTTGGCTCCACATTTTCTTAGCCCACAGAGCGGTGAGAATATGGAACTGGCTACCACGAGAAGAGGCTGTGCGAATAGCAGAGGTGCATTTAAGGGGAAGCTGGATAAACACACGAGGGAGAAAGGAATAGAAGGACATGCTGATGGGGTGAGATGAGGAGGGGTGGGAGGAGGCGCGTAAGAACATAAGAAACAGGAGCAGGAGGCGGCCATTTGGTCCCTCGAGCCTGCTCCGCCATTCAATAAGAGCACGGCTGATCTTCTACCTCATCTCCACTTCCCTGCACTATCCCCATATTCCTCGATTCCCTTAATATTCAAAAATCTACCGCTCTCTGTCTTGAATATACTCAACGACTGAGCCTCCACAGCCCTCTGGGGTAGAGAATTCCAAAGATTCACCACCCTCTGAGTGAAGAAATTTCTCCTCATCTCAGTCCTAAATGGCCGACCCCTTATCCTGAGACTGTGACCCCTGGTTCTAGACTCCCCAGCCAGGGGAAACATCCTCCCTGCATCTACCCTGTCAATCCCTGTAAGAATTTAGTATCTTTCAATGAGATCACCTCTCATTCTTCTAAACTCTAGAGAATATAGGCCTAGTCTACTCAATCTCTCCTTATAGGACAATCCCCCCATCCCAGGAACCAGTCTGGTGAACCTTTGTTGCACTCCCTCTATGGCAAGTATATCCTTCCTTAGGTAAGGAGACCAAAACTGTCCACAGTACTCCCGGTGTGGTCTCACCAGGGCCCTATATAATTGCAGTAAGACGTCTTTACTCTTATACTCAAATCCTCTTGTAATAAAGACCAACAGGTAGGCAGATTATTATCTGAAAGGCAATAGATTGGGAGAAGGGGAAGTGCAACGAGACCTGGGTGTCCTTGTGCACCAGTCGCTGAAGGTAAGCATGCAGGTGCAGCAGGCGGATAAGAAGGCAAATGGTATGTTGGCCTTCGTAGCGAGAGGATTCGAGTACAGGAGCAAGGATGTCTTGCTGCAGTTGTACAGGGCCTTGGTGAGACCACACCTTGAGTATTGTGTGCAGTTTTGGTCGCCTTATCTGAGGAAGGATGTTCTTGCCATGGAGAGAGTGCAGCGAAGATTCACCAGGCTGATACCTGGGATGGCAGGAATGACGTATGAGGAGAGATTGGGTCGATTGGGCTTATACTCGTTGCAGTTTAGAAGAATGAGAGGGGATCTCATTGAAACTTATAAAATTCTAACAGGACTGGACAGACTAGATGCAGGAAGGATGTTCCCGATGGCGGGGAGTCCAGAACCAGGAGTCACAGTCTAAGGATAAGGGGTAAGCCATTTAGGACAGAAATGAGGAGGAATTTCTTCACCCAGAGAGTGGTGAACCTGTGGAATTCTCTACCACAGAATGCAGTTGAGGCCAATTCATTAAATATATTCAAGAAGGAGTTGGATATATTTCTTAAGGCTAAAGGGATCAAGGGATATGGGGAGAAGGCAGGGACAGGGTACTGAATTTGGATGATCAGCCATGATCTCATTGAATGGCGGAGCAGGCTCGAGGGGCTGAATGGCCGACTCCTGCTCCTATCTTCTATGTTTCTATGTTGAAGTTCACTCCGTTTAATCCCACTCGTGTAGAGCCAGCATGGGCCAGTTGGGCTGAATGGCCTGTTCCTGTGCTGCAGACTCGATGTAATTTTTCAGCACTCAGATACAGAATCACACAGAAACCCCACAGTGCAGATAGAGGCCATTTCGGCCCATCGAGCCTGCACTGACACATTACCCCCCCCCCCGATCCCCGTAACCCCTACACCAACACATATCCCACCCTATCCCCGTAACCCCATGTATTTAATCCCCCTAACACTAAGGGTCAATTTATCATAGCCAATCAACCTAACCCGCACATCTTTGGACTGTGGGAGGAAACCGGAGCACCCGGAGAAAACCCACGCAAACACGGGGAGAATGTGCAAACTCCACACAGACAGTCACCCGAGGCCGGATTCGAACCCGGGTCCCTGGCGCTGTGAGGCAACAGTGCTAACCACTATGCCACCGTGGAGGAGCTAAACTACCTGCAACTCCTCAGTTGGTTTAATCTGCTGAAGACAAACCAATTTAACTTCGGTTATCTTACCTCCATATCCCATGACAGGCGGGCGAGGCTGGCCGAATCCCAACAAGCCTTGAGGAGAATGGTGGGGGTAACCCATGGCTGGAGTCAAACCTGCAAGACAAACACAACTGGCTGCTTAATCCACAGTAGCTGCAGGCAACACAGCACCTCACCCCACACAGCAACTTCAAAACATAAACACTGGAGAGGGACAGGCTCCGACACGAGAGAAGGCGAGACCACAGTGCAGAATGAATGGTGACAGCAACAGTGATGGCTGCAATAGGAAACGGCAGTGTAGAGGGAGCTTTACTCTGTATCGAACCCGTGCTGTACCTGCCCTGGGAGTGTTTGATGGGACAGTGCAGAGGGAGCTTTACTCTGTATCTAACCCGTGCTGTACCTGCCCTGGGAGTGTTTGATGGGGCACTATAGATGGAGCTTTACTCTGTATCTAACCCGTGCTGTTCCTGCCCTGGGAGTGTTTGATGGGACAGTGTAGAGGGAGCTTTACTCTGTATCTAACCCATGCTGGACCGGCCCTGGGAGTGTTTGATGGGGCAGTGTAGAGGGAGCTTTCCTCTGTATCTAACCCGTGCTGTACCTGCCCTGGGAGTGTTTGATGGGACAGTGTAGAGGGAGCATTACTCTGTATCTAACCCTGTGTTGTACATGCCCTGGGAGTGTTTGATGGGGACAGAGTAGAGGGAGCTTAACTCTGTATCTAACCCATGCTGTACCTGCCCTGGTGTTTGATGGGACAGTGTGGAGGGAGCTTTTCTCTGTATCTAACCTGTGCTGTACCTGCCCTGGGAGTGTTTGATGGGACAGTGTAGAGGGTGCTTTACTCTGTATGTAACCTGTGCTGTACCTGCCCTGGGAGTGTTTGATGGGACAGTGTAGAGGGAGCTTTACTCTGTATCTAACCCCGTGCTGTACCTGCCCCGGGAGTGTTTGATGGGGCAGTGTAGAGGGTGCTTTACTCTGTATCTAACCCGTGCTGTACCTGCCCTGGGAGTGTTTGATGGGACAGTGTAGAGGGAGCTTTACTCTGTATCTAACCTGTGCTGTACCTGCCCTGGGAGTGTTTGATGGGACAGAGTAGAGGGTGCTTTACTCTGTATGTAACCCGTGCTGTACCTGCCCTGGGAGTGTTTGATGGGACAGTGTAGAGGGAGCTTTACTCTGTATCTAACCCCGTGCTGTACCTGCCCCGGGAGTGTTTGATGGGGCAGTGTAGAGGGAGCTTTACTCTGTATCTAACCCGTGTTATACCTGCCCTGGTGTTTGATGGGACAGTGTAGAGGGAGCTTTACTCTGTATCTAACCCCGTGCTGTACCTGCCCTGGGAGTGTTTGATGGGACAGTGTGGAGGGAGCTTTTCTCTGTATCTAACCTGTGCTGTACCTGCCCTGGGAGTGTTTGATGGGACAGTGTAGAGGGAGCTTTACTCTGTACCTAACCCGTGCTGTACCTGCCCCGGGAGTGTTTGATGGGACAGTGTAGAGGGTGCTTTACTCTGTATCTAACCCGTGCTGTACCTGCCCTGGGAGTGTTTGATGGGACAGTGTAGAGGGAGCTTTACTCTGTATCTAACCCCGTGCTGTACCTGCCCTGGCAGTGTTAGATGGGGCAGCGTAGAGGGAGCTTTACTCTGTATGTAACCCGTGCTGTACCTGCCCTGGGAGTGTTTGATGGGACAGTGTAGAGGGAGCTTTACTCTGTATCTAACCCGTGTTGTACCTGCCCTGGTGTTTGATGGGACAGTGCAGAGGGAGCTTTACTCTGTATCTAACCCGTGCTGTACCTGCCCTGGGAGTGTTTGATGGGACAGTGTAGAGGAGCTTTACTCTGTATCTAACCCCGTGCTGTACCTGCCCTGGGAGTGTTTGATGGGACAGTGTGGAGGGAGCTTTACTCTGTATCTAACCCGTGCTATACCTGCCCTGGGAGTGTTTGATGGGACAGTGTAGAGGGAATTTTACTCTGTATCTAACCCGTGCTGTAGCTGCCCTGGGAGTGTTTGATGGGACAGTATCGAGGGAGCTTTACTCTGTATCTAACCCATGCTACACCTGCCCTGGGAGTGTTTGATGGGACAGTGTAGAGGGAGCTTTACTCTGTAACTAACCCATGCTGGACCTGCCCTGGGAGTGTTTGATGGGACAGTGTAGAGGGAGCTTTACTCTGTATCTAACCCTGTGTTGTACATGCCCTGGGAGTGTTTGATGGGGACAGAGTAGAGGGAGCTTCACTCTGTATCGAACCCCGTGCTGTATCTGCCCTGGGAGTGTTTGATGGGGCACTATAGAGGGAGCTTTACTCTGTATCTAACCCGTGTTATACCTGCCCTGGGGGTGTTTGATGGGACAGTGTGGAAGGAGCTTTTCTCTGTATCTAACCTGTGCTGTACCTGCCCTGGGAGTGTTTGATGGGACAGTGTAGAGGGAGCTTTACTCTGTATCTAACCCGTGCTGTACCTGCCCTGGGAGTGTTTGATGGGACAGTGTAGAGGGAGCTTTACTCTGTATCTAACCCATGCTGTACCTGCCCCGGGAGTGTTTGATGGGGCAGTGTAGAGGGTGCTTTACTGTGTATGTAACCCGTGCTGTACCTGCCCTGCGAGTGTTTGATGGGGACAGAGTAGAGGGAGCTTCACTCTGTATCTAACCCCATGCTGTACCTGCCCTGGGAGTGTTTGATGGGATAGTGTAGAAGGAGCTTTATTCTGTATCTAACCCGTGCTGTACCTGCCCTGGGAGTGTTTGATGGGGCACTGTAGAGGGAGCTTTACTCTGTATCTAACCCCATGCTGTACCTGCCCTGGGAGTGTTTGATGGGATAGTGTAGAAGGAGCTTTACTGTGTATGTAACCCGTGCTGTACCTGCCCTGCGAGTGTTTGATGGGGCACTATAGAGGGAGCTTTACTCTGTATCTAACCCCATGCTGTACCTGCCCTGGGAGTGTTTGATGGGATAGTGTGGAAGGAGCTTTATTCTGTATCTAACCCGTGCTGTACCTGCCCTGGGAGTGTTTGATGGGACAGTGTTGAGGGAGCTTTACTCTGTATCTAACCCGTACTGTACCTGCCCTGGGAGTGTTTGATGGGACAGTGTAGAGGGAGCTTTACTCTATCTAACCCGTGCTGTACCTGCCCCGGGAGTGTTTGATGGGACAGTGTAGAGGGTGCTTTACTCTGTATCTAACCCGTGCTGTACCTGCCCTGGGAGTGTTTGATGGGACAGTGTAGAGGGAGCTTTACTCTGTATCTAACCCGTGTTGTACCTGCCCTGGGAGTGTTTGATGGGGACAGAGTAGAGGGAGCTTCACTCTGTATCTAACCCCGTGCTGTATCTGCCCTGGGAGTGTTTGATGGGGCACTATAGAGGGAGCTTTACTCTGTATCTAACCCATGCTACACCTGCCCTGGGAGTGTTTGATGGGACAGTGTAGAGAGAGCTTCACTCTGTATTAAACCGTGCTGTACCTGCCCTGGGAGTGTTTGATGGGACAGTGTAGAGAGAGCTTTACTCTGTATTAAACCATGCTGTACCTGCCCTGGGAGTGTTTGATGGGACAGTGTAGAGGGAGCTTTACTCACCCATTGGCTGGGCGCCAGGTGCCGGTGGCTGATTCGGTTTAATCTCCGGCAGAGCGGGTCTCTTTGCATCCATGAGGAAGTGGTTGAAAAATGAAACTTCCTTTTTAACCTCTTCAATCTTCTCGCTGTGTTTGTTGAAGATGTGCTTACGGACAAACTCCGGCCCCTGCAGGCAAAGTGTCAATAGTGAAACGCTACTCAAAAAGAAGACAATGCTTCTCTCCAATTTCCCAAAGATCGCAGACCAGCACAGTACCGTGTGTTGTAACCAGCCGCAGCCTAAGAGTGGCAGGACACAGCTGTCCATCCCTGCGCAGAAGCCACTGGCTTCTGCACAGGGAGCGAGGAACTCCACCTGCCTTCCACGGTCTTTCTAAGTCTGGGCTAGAGCGCCGAGGGGAAACCCATCACCAAGCCCCCCTGTCTGCTGAGGTTTGGAGCTTCAAACTTTAAAAAATCCAATTAGGTGTGCAAATGCCAAATTAAAGGAGACTTAAAATGACTATGGGTGGGGAGACTCCTCCCTCCCTCTGATAGACACATTGCCTTCCCTCCAGGGGGAGACTCCCTATTGCCCCTCCCTCACTCCGAGGGTGACTCCTTATTCCCCCTCCCTCACTCCGAGGGAGACTCCTTATTCCCCCTCCCTCCCTCGGGAGACTCCTTATTCCCCCTCCCTCACTGAGGGAGATTCCTTATTCTCCCTCACTCCGAGGGAGAATCCTTATTCCCCCTCCCTCACTCCGAGGGTGACTCCTTATTCCCCCTCCCTCCCGAGGGAGACTCTTTATTCCCCCTCCCTCCCTCCCGGGGTTGACTCCTTATTCCCCCCTCCGAGGGTGACTCCTTATTCCCCCTCCCTCCCTCCGAGGGAGACTCCTTATTCCCCCTCCCTCCCTCCCGAGGTTGACTCCTTATTCCCCCCTCCGAGGGCGACTCCTTATTCCCCCTCCCTCCCTCCGAGGGAGACTCCTTATTCCCCCTCCCTCACTCCGAGGGAGAAAAGAGTATATATAAATTATATGAATGTATATTTATACACTCAGGGATATATCTGTTTATACACTGTATGGATAGATCTGTATTTTTGTGAACAAACATGAATGTTTTTCGATGCTTTGGCAACATAAGATGTAACTTGTCATGCCAATAAAGCGATTTGAATTGAATTGAAATTGACTCCTTATTCCCCCTCCCTCACTCCGAGGGAGACTCCTTATTCCCCCTCCCTCCCTCCGAGGGAGACTCCTTATTCCCCCTCACTCCCTCCGAGGGAGCTGCCTTGCCCTTCCTCTGAGGGAGCCACTTTGCCCTCCCTCCCTGTGGGGGACATCTTGCTTCCAATTGCAATTCATGGGCTGTAAAGCAAGTTGGGATGACCCGAGGTGGTGACAGGCGCTATAGAAATGCCAGTTCTTGAAGCAAGGCCAAATCACGGCTCTCTTAGATAACCTGCTTCACGCTCACCGCCAGGCTCCCCTCCCAATGACTCAAGGAGTAAATGCACCACACTCATTGTTATAAATCTCATCATCAAGAAACTACTCATGAAATAACACTGGACGGCCAGCTGGTGGCGCTGTCCAAGGAGTATAAATACTCGGGCGTGGGCCCAGCTTTCCAGGGACATTTTGTAAGACAGGAACTAGTGAAGTACAACTAGACCTCCATGTTCTGAAACAAGTTGATTGAAGCCTTGCTTTATACTCCAACCAAGTGTGTAGTGAGTTTTATTACGTCACTCGTTATACACAACTACACAGAAAGCCAAGGTTCCCGGTTTCTGAACTGACAAAGCAACTGAAGGCATGGGCAATTAGGGTGGCACTGACTTTGGCTTTAGAAGCCTGTGGATTGGAGTGGGAAGGTGAGACTGAAGGAGTTGGAAGCCCTGGTAAAGAATGAGTTAGGAGACCGCAATTCAGTCTCGCTTTCAACCCAACGTAGATACAGGCAGGGAGAGCGTGCGGGGATCTTTGCTCACCTTGAACTTCTTCCCACTCAGAGGACACAGCCACTTGTCCTTGGCGAGTTCCTGTGTGTTGGCGAGGATAAACTTCTCCACTTCCTGCTCGGGGTCTTTCTTGCCCATCTTCGTTGCCTCTTCTTCAGAAAGACTCTCTCTCACGCTGAAAAGAGGCGTCAACTTCTCCTCAAACATCTTCTGCCACTCCGCAACTAAACAGGAGCACATGCTCATTAGCAGTGCCAGTCTCTGCTGACCCACCGTACTCACCCAACTCGGTCTTTCCCGGGAGCCGGAAGCTGCACTGCTCCTTCCCTCCCTCCCTCCAGAGATCTGCAGGCTTTTAAAATCATCCGAACCACCACTTGATTTACCGCTTCACTCTTCAATCTCGCCGCTGCCCTGCACTGACCCGCGGCTGGGTTGCTCAATAAAAGAAAAAAAATAACAGCTCTCTCCCAATAACATTTCAGTCTATCCCAATCCCGCCTCAACATGGCACAGAAAACTCAGTTCGTGCTCTCTCACATCTTTGTAAGGTTACTGCACCCAACTTTAATGCTCATCATAGAACCTCACGGCTCAGAAAGATGCCATTCGGCCCCTCGAGCCTGCGCCGCCATTCAATAAAATCATGGCTGATCATCGACCTCAGCTCCACTTTCCTGCACTCTCCCCATATCCCTTGATTCCCTTAATATTCAAAAATCTATCGATCTCAGCCTTGAATATACTCACCGACTGAGCCTCCACAGCCCTCTGGGGTAGAGAATTCCAAAGATTCACCTCCCTCTGAGTGAAGAAATTCCTCCTCATCTCAGTCCTAAATGGCCGACCCTTTATCCTGAGACTGTGACCCCCGGTTCTAGACTCTCCAGCCAGGGGGAAACATCCTCCCTGCATCTACCCTGTCAAGCCCTGTAAGAATTTTGTATGTTTCAATGAGATCACCTCTCATTCTTCTAAACTCTAGAGAATATAGGCCTAGTCTACTCAATCTCTCCTCATAGGACAATCCCCCCATCCCAGGAACCAGTCTGGTGAACCTTCGTTGCACTCCCTCTATGGCAAGTATATCCTTCCTTAGGTAAGGAGACCAAATCTGTACACAATACTCCAGGTGTGGTCTCACCAGGGCCCTATATAATTGCAGTAAGACATCTTTACTCTTACACTCGAATCCTTTTGTAATAAAGGCCACTCCTCTGCTATTTCCCTACGGTTCTGCAAATTTTTCCTTTTGAAGTATTTATCCAATTCCCTTTTGAAAGTTACTATTGAATCTGCTCCCACCGCCCTTTCAGGGAGCGCGTTCCAGATCACAACAACTCGCTGCGTAAAAACATTCTCCTCATCTCCCCTCTGGTTCTTTTGCAAATGATCTTAAATCTGTGTCCTCTGGTTACCGACCCTCCCGCCAGCAGAATATCTGCTAGATTATCAGATCTTGTTGAAATACAGAGAACACACTGCTCCCGCGGACCGTCTTATAATGATATGGAGTGCAACAGGAGTCACACCGCCTGCACCACATCACGTAGAAAACCTAGAGTCAAGGCATGCCATGCCTCCCCCCTCAGTACTGACAGTGGTGCGCTACTCTTCCACAGACATCCCTCTGGTGACTCGCCCGAGTCAGAGATCAGCACGTGCGAGTCCAGACAACGGGGTGCTGGCAGGGGTACACAAGTGCGGTAGGCAGTACCCTCAATCCTAGCGCTCCGCCTCACCTGCCGACCACAGACCACACTTGCAGGCGTCACTGGATAGTGACCAGGGTGGACGGCTGATTTTTATTCCTTCCCCGGCAGAGAACGCCTCTCGAAAACAAGGCAGAGCCCCTCACCACCCACCCAAAACCCAGGGTGCCTCAGGTATTGGCTTTTTGATGCTACCTTCGTGCTGCGAGACTCGGTTGGGGGGCAGAGGTCCACGGACGTGTACAATCCCACAACGGTTGGGCATCTCGTCCTCGTTTGGGTATTCGCAGGTGTTGTAGTAATCGATGGAATGCACAATGCGCAGGTAAAGCAGCAGCTTGTCCAGAACCTGTACAGCAACAAGCATTTGTTAAGGAGGTTAACCCAGGCACACCTTGTTTAAAAAAATTCAAATGGCTGAAGGGTGTCCTTCCTCACTAAGGATCCCTTCCTCATTACGTTATTTTTTTAAGCCGAGGGAACACCTACTCCCAGGCCTCCCTCCCGGGAACTTAGGACAAGAAAGACTTCTCCAGCGTCTTTCACCACCTCAGGACATCCCAAAACGTTTTACAGCCAATTAAGTTCTTCAAAACAAAAATGTGTAGTCACTGTTGTAATGTCAGAAACTTGGCAGCCAATCTGCACATAGCAAGCTTCCACAAACAGCAATGACCAGATAATCTGCTGATAGATGTGGGCTGAGGGATAAATGTTAGCCAGGACACTGGAATCTTTTACAGCTACCCAAAGGGGCAGACGGGGCCTCGGTTTAACGTCACATCCGAAAGACTGCACCTCCAACAATGCAGCACTCCCTCAGTACTGCCGCTGAGACAGTACCTTACCCCAGTGTTAGTGACAGACCTGTACCCACCAGTACTGTACCCCAGTGTTAGTGACAGACCTGTACCCACCAGTACTGTACCCCAGTGTTAGTGACAGACCTGTACCCACCAGTACTGTACCCCAGTGTTAGTGACAGACCTGTACCCACCAGTACTTTACCCCAGTGTTAGTGACAGACCTGTACCCACCAGTACTTTACCCCAGTGTTAGTGACAGATCTGTACCCACCAGTACTGTACCCCAGTGTTAGTGACAGACCTGTACCCACCAGTACTGTACCCCAGTGTTAGTGACAGATCTGTACCCACCAGTACTGTACCCGTGTTAGTGACAGATCTGTACCCACCAGTACTGTACCCCAGTGTTAGTGACAGACCTGTACCCACCAGTACTGTACCCCAGTGTTAGTGACAGATCTGTACCCACCAGTACTGTACCCCAGTGTTAGTGACAGATCTGTACCCACCAGTACTTTACCCCAGTGTTAGTGACAGATCTGTACCCACCAGTACTGTACCCCAGTGTTAGTGACAGATCTGTACCCACCAGTACTTTACCCGTGTTAGTGACAGACCTGTACCCACCAGTACTTTACCCCAGTGTTAGTGACAGACCTGTACCCACCAGTACTGTACCCCAGTGTTAGTGACAGATCTGTACCCACCAGTACTGTACCCCAGTGTTAGTGACAGACCTGTACCCACCAGTACTGTACCCCAGTGTTAGTGACAGACCTGTACCCACCAGTACTGTACCCCAGTGTTAGTGACAGACCTGTACCCACCAGTACTGTACCCCAGTGTTATACAGTGACAGACCTGTACCCACCAGTACTGTACCCCAGTGTTATACAGTGACAGATCTGTACCCACCAGTACTGTACCCCAGTGTTATACAGTGACAGATCTGTACCCACCAGTACTGTACCCGTGTTATACAGTGACAGACCTGTACCCACCAGTACTGTACCCGTGTTATACAGTGACAGACCTGTACCCACCAGTACTGTACCCCACTGTTATACAGTGACAGACCTGTACCCACCAGTACTGTACCCCAGTGTTAGTGACAGATCTGTACCCACCAGTACTGTACCCCAGTGTTATACAGTGACAGATCTGTACCCACCAGTACTGTACCCCAGTGTTATACAGTGACAGACCTGTACCCACCAATACTGTAGCCCAGTGTTATACAGTGACAGACCTGTACCCACCAGTACTGTACCCCAGTGTTATACAGTGACAGATCTGTACCCACCAGTACTGTACCCCAGTGTTATACAGTGACAGATCTGTACCCACCAGTACTGTACCCCACTGTTATACAGTGACAGACCTGTACCCACCAGTACTGTACCCCAGTGTTAGTGACAGATCTGTACCCACCAGTACTGTACCCCAGTGTTATACAGTGACAGATCTGTACCCACCAGTACTGTACCCCAGTGTTATACAGTGACAGATCTGTACCCACCAGTACTGTACCCCACTGTTACAGTGACAGACCTGTACCCACCAGTACTGTAGCCCAGTGTTATACAGTGACAGACCTGTACCCACCAGTACTGTACCCCAGTGTTATACAGTGACAGACCTGTACCCAACAGAACTGTACCCCAGTGTTATACAGTGACAGACCTGTACCCACCAGTACTGTACCCCAGTGTTATACAGTGACAGACCTGTACCCACCAGTACTGTACCCCAGTGTTATACAGTGACAGATCTGTACCCACCAGTACTGTACCCCAGTGTTATACAGTGACAGACCTGTACCCACCAGTACTGTACCCCAGTGTTATACAGTGACAGACCTGTACCCACCAGTACTGTACCCCAGTGTTATACAGTGACAGACCTGTACCCACCAGTACTGTACCCCAGTGTTATACAGTGACAGACCTGTACCCACCAGGACTGTACCCCAGTGTTATACAGTGACAGGCCTGTACCCACCAGTACTGTACCCCAGTGTTATACAGTGACAGACCTGTACCCACCAGTACTGTACCCCAGTGTTATACAGTGACAGACCTGTACCCACCAGTACTGTACCCCAGTGTTATACAGTGACAGATCTGTACCCACCAGTACTGTACCCCAGTGTTATACAGTGGCAGACCTGTACCCACCAGTACTGTACCCCAGTGTTATACAGCTCAGAACACTGTCTCAGACACTATCCAAAGTTTGGAAAGACAGGATCTAGAATTGAAATGCTGCGTGCTTTAAGCTTAATTGTGTGAAATCTTATCCACTATAGTCAGTCTACTTTTACTGAACCCACTGTCAGCACAGTTAACTGCTTAAATCAACTTACAAGCTCTTTTGAACATAACCCAAAGCAGAGATGTTTAGCCTTCTGAAATTACGTATTAACTCTCAGAGAGGCCACAACTGAAACCTAATCTGAAAATGCAGCCTATATGCGAGTTAATACGGTACCCCACTCTCGCTGAGCTGTCTCGGTGGCTGGAAGAACTTTAGTGTCCCAGTTTTCACTCGTGTATTTTTACATAAATGGATCTCTCAGTTTCTGAGGCGTCCCAGACACTACGTGCTGGCTGGGCAGTTGATGTTATGAGTCTAACAGCGACTAAGACACACCGTACCTTAATGAGCTTCTCATCCCTCTCAATATTGACCTCTGGGTTTCCTTCCTTTGGTCCGTCGTCAGCAGTGTCTGTGGCATTTCCCAGTAACTCCTCTTCCTCCGCACTCACCTCCTCAATCAGGTAATCCGTGATGTTTTTTAAGATGGGGTTCTGGGAGGAGAGGTTCTGTGAATTAAAGACAGGCCGTTGGGAATTAGGGCAAACGGTGAATGATTCTTTGAACAAGGAAAGAAATAATGTTGAACAGACCGTTCCCACACCCAGCATTTGTTGGGCATAACCTAAACGGCCAGACATCGCCAGCGTGGAAAACAGCTTTCAAAGAGACAATCGGTCATCAAAGTATTTCAAATGTTCAGGGCAGTACTGAGGGAGCGCTGCACTGTCGGAGGGGCAGTACTGAGGGAGCGCTGCACTGTCGGAGGGGCAGTACTGAGGGAGCGCCGCACTGTCGGAGGGGCAGTACTGAGGGAGCGCCGCACTGTCGGAGGGGCAGTACTGAGGGAGCACTGCACTGTCGGAGGGGCAGTACTGAGGGAGAGCTGCACTGTCGGAGGGGCAGTACTGAGGGAGCGCTGCACTGTCGGAGGGGCAGTACTGAGGGAGAGCTGCACTGCCGGAGGGGCAGTACTGGGGGAGCGCCGCACTGTCGGAGGGGCAGTACTGAGGGAGAGCTGCACTGCCGGAGGGGCAGTACTGAGGGAGCGCTGCACTGTCGGAGGGGCAGTACTGAGGGAGAGCTGCACTGCCGGAGGGGCAGTACTGGGGGAGCGCCGCACTGTCGGAGGGGCAGTACTGAGGGAGAGCTGCACTGTCGGAGGGGCAGTACTGGGGGAGCGCCGCACTGTCGGAGGGGCAGTACTGAGGGAGAGCTGCACTGCCGGAGGGGCAGTACTGAGGGAGCGCTGCACTGTCGGAGGGGCAACATTCAGATGAATTGAGGCACCGTCTATTCGCTCAGCTGGGTGTAACAGATCCAATGGCAACAGCAGGGAGTGATTAAGAATAAAGTTAAAATAATCAAATCGCCTCAGTGTTATTTGTGGGATCTCGCTGTGCACAAACTGACCGCCACGGCTGCCTGCCCGACAGTGACTGCACTTTAAAAACTAATTGCTGGGCTGTAGAGGGGTTTGGGCCATGAAAGGAGGTATAAAAGTGGAAGTTCTTTAACAGTGACTGCATTTGAGAAATTCACCGCACGTGAATCACCGCGGATTATTTCGGTGAGGTGCTGGAGAAATGCCCCTCTTTCTTACCCCACTGTGACTGCAGATGACCACAGGTGGTGACCCGAAATCCAGGGAGCCGAACAGTAATCCCAGCATCCGGTTTGGAGCGGGTCACCGAGTGAAGTTATAGAATATGAACTTCTAGCCATCTCTGGCTAATTTAAACAAGGAGTTTACGGAGTGCCGGCCTGGCGCGCGTGACCTCACAGCAACCACTGCCAAGTTACCACACCGCAAAACATTTCTGATGAAAAATAACCTCGTCTTTTCACTCATTCCGTCCTGCCCGTTGGAAAACCTGTTAACTGAGCTGCCGACCCTGATGGGTGTTAAGTATCCCCGGCGCTGTGCCAAGACAACAACTCGTTCCTCCACTGCGTCCCAGTCAAAGTCTCCCCCTCAAACACCACCAGCACCAAAAGCAAATGATTTGGCCATGTGCCTACACGCAAGTCACTGCACCGCACAGTAATTCACTCCGAGACAGTGCCGAGAGAGAAGGTGCTATGTAAATGCAAAACATACATTCAATTCATAGAATCTTACAGCACAGGAGGAGGCCAGTCGGCCCATCGTGCCTGTGCCGGCTCTTTGAACGAGCTCTCCGATTAGTCCCACTCCCCCTGCTCTTTCCCCACAGCCCTGTGAATTTTCCCCCTTCCAGTATTTATCCAATTCGCTTTTGAAAGTTACTATTGAATCTGCTTCCTTTCAGGCAGCGCGTTCCAGATCACAACAACTCGCTGCGTAAAAATAAATTTCATGTCGCCTCTGGTTTTCACCTTCACTCTGTGTCCTCTGGTTACCGACCTTCCTGCCACTGGGAACAGTTTCTCCTTATTCACTCCATCAAAACCCCTCATAATCTTGAACACCTCGGTCTCCCCTTAACCTTCTCTGCACTAAGGAGAACAGAATTTGTCAAAAAAGGGTGTAACGATAAACCCAGCAACTACAGGCCAGTCAGTTTGACCTCGGTAGTGGGGAAGCTTTTAGAAACAGTAACCAGGAACAAAATTAACAGTCACTTCGACAAGTGTGGATTAATTAAGGAGAGCCAGCATGGATTTGTTAAAGGCAAATCGTGTTTAACCAACTTGATTGAGTTCTTTGATGAGGTAACAGAGAGGGTTGATGAGGGCAATGCGGTTGACGTGGTGTACATGGATTTCCAAAAGGCGTTCGACAAAGTGCCACATAATAGGCTCGCCAGCAAAGTTGAAGCCCATGGAATAAAAGGGACAGTGGCAGCATGGATATGGAATTGGCTAAGGGACAGGAAACAGAGAGTAGTGGTGAATGGTTGTTTTTCGGACTGGAGGAAGGTATACAGTGGGGTTCCCCAGGGGTCGGTTCTGAGACCACTGCTTTTCTTGATATATATTAATGACCTGGACATGGGTGTACAGGGCACAATTTCAAAATTTGCAGATGACACAAAACTTGGAAGTATAGTGAACAGTGAGGAGGATAGTGATAGACTTCAAGAGGACATAGACAGGCTGGTGGAATGGGCGGACACGTGGCAGATGAGATTTAACGCAGAAAAGTGTGAAGTGATACATTTTGGTAGAAAGAATGAGGAGAGGCAATATAAACTAAAGGGTACAATCCTAAAGGGGGTGCACGGAGAGAGGGGCCTGGGGGTATGTGTGCACAAATCGTTGAAGGTGGCAGGGCAGGTTGAGAAAGTAGTTAAAAAGGCTTATGGGATCCTGGGCTTCATGAATAGAGGTATAGAGGACAAAAGTGTGGAAATTATGATGAACCTTTATAAAACACTGGTTCGGCCCCAACTGGAGTACTGTGTCCAATTCTGGGCACCACACTTTAGGAAGGATGTGAAGGCCTTAGAGAGGGTGCAGGGGAGATTTATGAGAATGATTCCAGGGATGAGGGACTTCAGTTACATGGATAGACTGGAGAAGCTGGGGTTGTTCTCCTTGGAGCAGAGAAGATTGAGAGCAGATTTGATCGAGGTGTTCAAAATCATGAGGGGTCTGGACAGAGTAGAGAGAGAGAAACTGTTCCCATTGGCGGAAGGGTTGAGAACCAGAGGGCACAGATTTAAGGTGATTGGCAGAAGAACCAAAGGCAACATGAGGAAAAACTTTTTTACACAGCGAGTGGTTAGGATCTGGAATGCACTGCCTGAAAGGGTGATGGAGGCAGACTCAATCACGGCTTTAAAAAGGGAGTTGGATAAGTTCCTGAAGGAAAGAAATTTGCAGGGCTCCGGGGAAAGGGCGGGGGAGTGGGACTAGCTGAAGTGCTGTTGCAGAGAGCCGGCACGGGCTCGACGGGCCGAATGGCCTCCTTCTGTGCTTTAACCATTCTATGATTCTATGAACTCGCTGCTCCTCAAAGTAATTCAGTGTGTGAAGGGTCTGGAGACTTTCAAACGGGAAAGGTGCTGTAATAACGCAAGTCTCCTTTACATCATCACATTTCCAAAAGTAAAATGAAAACCATCGACAGACGGTAAACAGTTTATGAAATGACTCGAGTGGTAGTTTGTGGCAGGCAGTTTGCATTTCTCATACAGAAATGCTAAAAGGTCAAGGCACAGCTGGTTCGCCTTCAATCTTCCGGTAATGCAGCGACACTGCAACTGATGACTAATCATCGCGATCAAATCTTTATCAATTCTTCAGAACGCACCCAGATGTGAGGCAAAGAAAACCCCAGTGGCAGAGAGCTTTGGGAACCAGGGTTCCATGCTTCAATGAGTAATTAAATTCAACACTGGAAACAATAAGCCTCACAAAAGTCAAATCCCACAATAAACAAATATTCCTTTTTGTGTCGGTGTTGATTGAGGGAGGCATGTTGGCCAGGACACCAGATAAACTCCCTGCTCTTCAACATCTCCCATTTATACAGCGCCGTTAACGTGGTAAAACGTCCCAAGGAGCTTCACAGGAGCGATTATCAGACAAAGCAACACCGAGCCACATAAGGAGATATTAGGGCAGGTGACCAAAAGCTTAGTCAAAGAGGCTGGTTTTAAGGAGCGTCTTAAAGAAGAGAGAGAGAGGTGGAGAGGTTTAGGGAGGGAATTCCAGAGCTCGGGGCCCAGGCAGCTGAAGGCACGGCCGCCAATGGTGGAGCGATGGAAATCGGGGGATGTTCAAGAGGCCAGAATTGGAGGGGCGCAGAGATCTCGGAGGGTTGTAGGTTACAGAGATAGGGAGGGGGCGAGGCCATAAATAGTGCCATAAGGATCTTTGGTGCCCCCCTTTAGAGGTCTCAGTTTAATTTCTCATCCGAAAGACAACATCTTCGGCAATGCAGCACTCCCCCGTACAGCACTGAATCTATGGAAAACTTTAGTTTCCAGCTCTCTCTGAAAGTGTCTTGCAGTCTTGGTATCGCGCTGAGCGGCAGCAGCATTGGATGAGGCGGCAGTGCATACACTGAGCGGGAGGCCGAGACCAGCGCAGACAGAGCGGCGGCAGCACCGGAGGAGTGACATCACAGGACAGCGGCGAGAGGAGCGGGATCAGCGGCGAGAGGAGAGGGATCAGCGGCATGATAAAGAGTGCGAGAGGATCAGCGGCGACATTATAAAGAGCGCGAGAGGATCAGCGGCGACATTATAAAGAGCGCGAGAGGATCGGCGACGTTATAAAGAGCGCGAGAGGATCGGCGACGTTATAAAGAGCGCGAGAGGATCGGCGACGTTATAAAGAGCGCGAGAGGATCGGCGACGTTATAAAGAGCGCGAGAGGATCAGCGACGTTATAAAGAGCGCGAGAGGATCGGCGACGTTATAAAGAGCGCGAGAGGAGCGGCGACGTTATAAAGAGCGCGAGAGGAGCGGCGACGTTATAAAGAGCGCGAGAGGAGCAGCGACGTTATAAAGAGCGCGAGAGGATCAGCGACGTTATAAAGAGCGCGAGAGCATCAGCGACGTTATAAAGAGCGCGAGAGGATCAGCGACGTTATAAAGAGCGCGAGAGGAGCGGCGACGTTATAAAGAGCGCGAGAGCATCGGCGACGTTATAAAGAGCGCGAGAGGAGCGGCGACGTTATAAAGAGCGCGAGAGGAGCGGCGACGTTATAAAGAGCGCGAGAGGATCAGCGACGTTATAAAGAGCGCGAGAGGAGCGGCGACGTTATAAAGAGCGCGAGAGGATCGGCGACGTTATAAAGAGCGCGAGAGGAGCAGCGACGTTATAAAGAGCGCGAGAGGATCAGCGACGTTATAAAGAGCGCGAGAGCATCAGCGACGTTATAAAGAGCGCGAGAGGATCAGCGACGTTATAAAGAGCGCGAGAGGATCGGCGACGTTATAAAGAGCGCGAGAGGATCAGCGACGTTATAAAGAGCGCGAGAGGATCAGCGACGTTATAAAGAGCGCGAGAGGATCGGCGACGTTATAAAGAGCGCGAGAGGATCGGCGACGTTATAAAGAGCGCGAGAGGATCAGCGACGTTATAAAGAGCACGAGAGGATCGGCGACGTTATAAAGAGCGCGAGAGGAGCGGCGACGTTATAAAGAGCACGAGAGGATCAGCGACGTTATAAAGAGCGCGAGAGGATCAGCGACGTTATAAAGAGCGCGAGAGGATCGGCGACGTTATAAAGAGCGCGAGAGGAGCGGCGACGTTATAAAGAGCGCGAGAGGATCAGCGACGTTATAAAGAGCGCGAGAGGATCGGCGACGTTATAAAGAGCGCGAGAGGATCAGCGACGTTATAAAGAGCGCGAGAGGATCGGCGACGTTATAAAGAGCGCGAGAGGAGCGGCGACGTTATAAAGAGCGCGAGAGGAGCGGCGACGTTATAAAGAGCGCGAGAGGAGCAGCGACGTTATAAAGAGCGCGAGAGGATCAGCGACGTTATAAAGAGCGCGAGAGCATCAGCGACGTTATAAAGAGCGCGAGAGGATCAGCGACGTTATAAAGAGCGCGAGAGGATCAGCGGCGACATTATAAAGAGCGCGAGAGGATCGGCGACGTTATAAAGAGCGCGAGAGGATCGGCGACGTTATAAAGAGCGCGAGAGGATCGGCGACGTTATAAAGAGCGCGAGAGGATCAGCGACGTTATAAAGAGCGCGAGAGCATCAGCGACGTTATAAAGAGCGCGAGAGGATCAGCGACGTTATAAAGAGCGCGAGAGGAGCGGCGACGTTATAAAGAGCGCGAGAGCATCGGCGACGTTATAAAGAGCGCGAGAGGAGCGGCGACGTTATAAAGAGCGCGAGAGGAGCGGCGACGTTATAAAGAGCGCGAGAGGATCAGCGACGTTATAAAGAGCGCGAGAGGAGCGGCGACGTTATAAAGAGCGCGAGAGGATCGGCGACGTTATAAAGAGCGCGAGAGGAGCAGCGACGTTATAAAGAGCGCGAGAGGATCAGCGACGTTATAAAGAGCGCGAGAGCATCAGCGACGTTATAAAGAGCGCGAGAGGATCAGCGACGTTATAAAGAGCGCGAGAGGATCGGCGACGTTATAAAGAGCGCGAGAGGATCAGCGACGTTATAAAGAGCGCGAGAGGATCAGCGACGTTATAAAGAGCGCGAGAGGATCGGCGACGTTATAAAGAGCGCGAGAGGATCGGCGACGTTATAAAGAGCGCGAGAGGATCAGTGACGTTATAAAGAGCACGAGAGGATCGGCGACGTTATAAAGAGCGCGAGAGGAGCGGCGACGTTATAAAGAGCACGAGAGGATCAGCGACGTTATAAAGAGCGCGAGAGGATCAGCGACGTTATAAAGAGCGCGAGAGGATCGGCGACGTTATAAAGAGCGCGAGAGGAGCGGCGACGTTATAAAGAGCGCGAGAGGATCAGCGACGTTATAAAGAGCGCGAGAGGATCAGCGGCGACATTATAAAGAGCGCGAGAGGATCGGCGACGTTATAAAGAGCGCGAGAGGATCGGCGACGTTATAAAGAGCGCGAGAGGATCAGCGGCGACATTATAAAGAGCGCGAGAGGATCGGCGACGTTATAAAGAGCGCGAGAGGATCGGCGACGTTATAAAGAGCGCGAGAGGATCAGCGACGTTGTAAAGAGCGCGAGAGGATCAGCGACGTTATAAAGAGCGCGAGAGGATCAGCGACGTTATAAAGAGCGCGAGAGGATCGGCGACGTTATAAAGAGCGCGAGAGGATCAGCGGCGACGTTATAAAGAGCGCGAGAGGATCGGCGACGTTATAAAGAGCGCGAGAGGATCAGCGACGTTATAAAGAGCGCGAGAGGATCGGCGACGTTATAAAGAGCGCGAGAGGATCGGCGGCATGATAAAGAGCGCGAGAGGATCAGCGACGTTATAAAGAGCGCGAGAGGATCAGTGACATGATAAAGAGCGCGAGAGGAGCGGCGACGTTATAAAGAGCGCGAGAGGATCAGCGACGTTATAAAGAGCGCGAGAGGATCAGCGACGTTATAAAGAGCGCGAGAGGATCAGCGACGTTATAAAGAGCGCGAGAGGATCAGCGACGTTATAAAGAGCGCGAGAGGATCAGCGACATTATAAAGAGCGCGAGAGGAGTGGCGACGTTATAAAGAGCGCGAGAGGAGCGGCGACGTTATAAAGAGCGCGAGAGGATCGGCGACGTTATAAAGAGCGCGAGAGGATCAGCGACGTTATAAAGAGCGCGAGAGGAGCGGCGACGTTATAAAGAGCGCGAGAGGATCGGCGACGTTATAAAGAGCGCGAGAGGAGCGGCGACGTTATAAAGAGCGCGAGAGGATCAGCGACGTTATAAAGGGCGCGAGAGGATCGGCGACGTTATAAAGAGCGCGAGAGGATCGGCGACGTTATAAAGAGCGCTAGAGGAGCAGCGACGTTATAAAGAGCGCGAGAGGATCAGTGACGTTATAAAGAGCACGAGAGGATCGGCGACGTTATAAAGAGCGCGAGAGGAGCGGCGACGTTATAAAGAGCGCGAGAGGATCAGCGACGTTATAAAGAGTGCGAGAGGATCAGCGACGTTATAAAGAGCACGAGAGGATCGGCGACGTTATAAAGAGCGCGAGAGGAGCGGCGACGTTATAAAGAGCGCGAGAGGATCAGCGACGTTATAAAGAGCGCGAGAGCATCAGCGACGTTATAAAGAGCGCGAGAGGATCAGCGACGTTATAAAGAGCACGAGAGGAGCGGCGACGTTATAAAGAGCGCGAGAGGATCAGCGACGTTATAAAGAGCGCGAGAGGATCGGCGACGTTATAAAGAGCGCGAGAGGATCGGCGACGTTATAAAGAGCGCGAGAGGATCAGCGACGTTATAAAGAGCGCGAGAGGAGCGGCGACGTTATAAAGAGCGCGAGAGGATCGGCGACGTTATAAAGAGCGCGAGAGGAGCGGCGACGTTATAAAGAGCGCGAGAGGAGCGGCGACGTTATAAAGAGCGCGAGAGGATCAGCGACGTTATAAAGGGCGCGAGAGGATCGGCGACGTTATAAAGAGCGCGAGAGGATCGGCGACGTTATAAAGAGCGCGAGAGGAGCAGCGACGTTATAAAGAGCGCGAGAGGATCAGTGACGTTATAAAGAGCACGAGAGGATCGGCGACGTTATAAAGAGCGCGAGAGGAGCGGCGACGTTATAAAGAGCGCGAGAGGATCAGCGACGTTATAAAGAGCGCGAGAGCATCAGCGACGTTATAAAGAGCGCGAGAGGATCAGTGACGTTATAAAGAGCACGAGAGGATCGGCGACGTTATAAAGAGCGCGAGAGGAGCGGCGACGTTATAAAGAGCGCGAGAGGATCAGCGACGTTATAAAGAGCGCGAGAGCATCAGCGACGTTATAAAGAGCGCGAGAGGATCAGTGACGTTATAAAGAGCACGAGAGGATCGGCGACGTTATAAAGAGCGCGAGAGGAGCGGCGACGTTATAAAGAGCGCGAGAGGATCAGTGACGTTATAAAGAGCACGAGAGGATCGGCGACGTTATAAAGAGCGCGAGAGGAGCGGCGACGTTATAAAGAGCGCGAGAGGAGCGGCGACGTTATAAAGAGCGCGAGAGGAGCGGCGACGTTATAAAGAGCGCGAGAGGATCAGCGACGTTATAAAGGGCGCGAGAGGATCGGCGACGTTATAAAGAGCGCGAGAGGATCGGCGACGTTATAAAGAGCGCGAGAGGAGCAGCGACGTTATAAAGAGCGCGAGAGGATCAGTGACGTTATAAAGAGCACGAGAGGATCGGCGACGTTATAAAGAGCGCGAGAGGAGCGGCGACGTTATAAAGAGCGCGAGAGGATCAGCGACGTTATAAAGAGCGCGAGAGGATCAGCGACGTTATAAAGAGCGCGAGAGGATCGGCGACGTTATAAAGAGCGCGAGAGGAGCGGCGACGTTATAAAGAGCGCGAGAGGATCAGCGACGTTATAAAGAGCGCGAGAGCATCAGCGACGTTATAAAGAGCGCGAGAGGATCAGCGACGTTATAAAGAGCACGAGAGGAGCGGCGACGTTATAAAGAGCGCGAGAGGATCAGCGACGTTATAAAGAGCACGAGAGGAGCGGCGACGTTATAAAGAGCGCGAGAGGAGCGGCGACGTTATAAAGAGCGCGAGAGGAGCGGCGACGTTATAAAGAGCGCGAGAGGAGCGGCGACGTCATAAAGAGCGCGAGAGGATCAGCGACGTTATAAAGAGCGCGAGAGGAGCGGCGACGTTATAAAGAGCGCGAGAGGAGCGGCGACGTTATAAAGAGCGCGAGAGGATCAGCGAGGTTATAAAGAGCGCGAGAGGAGCGGCGACGTTATAAAGAGCGCGAGAGGAGCGGCGACGTTGTAAAGAGCGCGAGAGGATCAGCGACGTTATAAAGAGCGCGAGAGGAGCGGCGACGTTATAAAGAGCGCGAGAGGATCAGCGACGTTATAAAGAGCGCGAGAGGAGCGGCGACGTTATAAAAAGCGCGAGAGGATCGGCGACGTTATAAAGAGCGCGAGAGGATCAGCGACGTTATAAAGAGCGCGAGAGGAGCGGCGACGTTATAAAGAGCGCGAGAGGAGCGGCGACGTTATAAAGAGCGCGAGAGGATCGGCGACGTTATAAAGAGCGCGAGAGGAGCGGCGACGTTATAAAGAGCGCGAGAGGAGCGGCGACGTTATAAAGAGCGCGAGAGGAGCGGCGACGTTATAAAGAGCGCGAGAGGAGCAGCGACGTTATAAAGAGCGCGAGAGGATCGGCGACGTTATAAAGAGCGCGAGAGGAGCGGCGACGTTATAAAGAGCGCGAGAGGAGCGGCGACGTTATAAAGAGCGCGAGAGGATCAGCGACGTTATAAAGGGCGCGAGAGGATCGGCGACGTTATAAAGAGCGCGAGAGGATCAGCGACGTTATAAAGAGCGCGAGAGGAGCGGCGACGTTATAAAGAGCGCGAGAGGATCGGCGACGTTATAAAGAGCGCGAGAGGAGCGGCGACGTTATAAAGAGCGCGAGAGGAGCGGCGACGTTATAAAGAGCGCGAGAGGATCAGCGACGTTATAAAGGGCGCGAGAGGATCGGCGACGTTATAAAGAGCGCGAGAGGATCGGCGACGTTATAAAGAGCGCTAGAGGAGCAGCGACGTTATAAAGAGCGCGAGAGGATCAGTGACGTTATAAAGAGCACGAGAGGATCGGCGACGTTATAAAGAGCGCGAGAGGAGCGGCGACGTTATAAAGAGCGCGAGAGGATCAGCGACGTTATAAAGAGCGCGAGAGGATCAGCGACGTTATAAAGAGCGCGAGAGGAGCGGCGACGTTATAAAGAGCGCGAGAGGATCAGCGACGTTATAAAGAGCGCGAGAGCATCAGCGACGTTATAAAGAGCGCGAGAGGATCAGCGACCTTATAAAGAGCACGAGAGGAGCGGCGACGTTATAAAGAGCGCGAGAGGATCAGCGACGTTATAAAGAGCACGAGAGGAGCGGCGACGTTATAAAGAGCGCGAGAGGATCAGCGACGTTATAAAGAGCGCGAGAGGATCGGCGACGTTATAAAGAGCGCGAGAGGAGCGGCGACGTTATAAAGAGCGCGAGAGGAGCGGCGACGTTATAAAGAGCGCGAGAGGAGCGGCGACGTTATAAAGAGCGCGAGAGGAGCGGCGACGTTATAAAGAGCGCGAGAAGAGCGGCGACGTTATAAAGAGCGCGAGAGGAGCGGCGACGTTATAAAGAGCGAGAGAGGATCAGCGACGTTATAAAGAGCGCGAGAGGATCAGCGACGTTATAAAGAGCGCGAGAGGAGCGGCGACGTTATAAAGAGCGCGAGAGGATCGGCGACGTTATAAAGAGCGCAAGAGGAGCGGCGACGTTATAAAGAGCGCGAGAGGAGCGGCGACGTTATAAAGAGCGCGAGAGGACCGGCGACGTTATAAAGAGCGCGAGAGGATCAGCGACGTTATAAAGAGCGCGAGAGGATCAGCGACGTTATAAAGAGCGCGAGAGGAGTGGCGACGTTATAAAGAGCGCGAGAGGAGCAGCGACGTTATAAAGAGCGCGAGAGGATCAGCGACGTTATAAAGAGCGCGAGAGGAGCGGCGACGTTATAAAGAGCGCGAGAGGATCAGCGACGTTATAAAGAGCGCGAGAGGAGCAGCGACATTATAAAGAGCGCGAGAGCATCAGCGACGTTATAAAGAGCGCGAGAGGATCAGCGACGTTATAAAGAGCACGAGAGGAGCGGCGACGTTATAAAGAGCGCGAGAGGATCAGCGACGTTATAAAGAGCACGAGAGGAGCGGCGACGTTATAAAGAGCGCGAGAGGATCGGCGACGTTATAAAGAGCGCGAGAGGATCAGCGACGTTATAAAGAGCGCGAGAGGATCAGCGACGTTATAAAGAGCGCGAGAGGATCGGCGACGTTATAAAGAGCGCGAGAGGATCGGCGACGTTATAAAGAGCGCGAGAGGATCAGCGACGTTATAAAGAGCGCGAGAGGATCAGCGACGTTATAAACAGCGCGAGAGCATCGGCGACGTTATAAAGAGCGCGAGAGGATCAGCGACGTTAGAAAGAGCGCGAGAGGATCAGCGACGTTATAAAGAGCGCGAGAGGATCAGCGACGTTATAAAGAGCGCGAGAGGATCAGCAACGTTATAAAGAGCGCGAGAGGATCAGCGACGTTATAAAGAGCGCGAGAGGAGCGGCGACGTTATAAAGAGCGCGAGAGGAGCGGCGACGTTATAAAGAGCGCGACAGGATCGGCGACGTTATAAAGAGCGCGAGAGGAGCGGCGACGTTATAAAGAGCGCGAGAGGATCAGCGACGTTATAAAGAGCGCGAGAGGAGCGGCGACGTTATAAAGAGCGCGAGAGGAGCGGCGACGTTATAAAGAGCGCAAGAGGATCGGCGACGTTATAAAGAGCGCGAGAGGATCGGCGACGTTATAAAGAGCGCGAGAGGATCAGCGACGTCATAAAGAGCGCGAGAGGATCGGCGACGTTATAAAGAGCGCGAGAGGAGCGGCGACGTTATAAAGAGCGCGAGAGGAGCGGCGACGTTATAAAGAGCGCGAGAGGATCAGCGAGGTTATAAAGAGCGCGAGAGGAGCGGCGACGTTATAAAGAGCGCGAGAGGAGCGGCGACGTTATAAAGAGCGCGAGAGGAGCGGCGACGTTGTAAAGAGCGCGAGAGGATCGGCGACGTCATAAAGAGCGCGAGAGGATCAGCGACGTTATAAAGAGCGCGAGAGGATCAGCGACGTTATAAAGAGCGCGAGAGGAGCGGCGACGTTATAAAGAGCGCGAGAGGATCAGCGACGTTATAAAGAGCGCGAGAGGATCAGCGACGTTATAAAGAGCGCGAGAGGAGCGGCGACGTTATAAAGAGCGCGAGAGGATCAGCGACGTTATAAAGAGCGCGAGAGGAGCGGCGACGTTATAAAAAGCACGAGAGGATCGGCGACGTTATAAAGAGCGCGAGAGGAGCGGCGACGTTATAAAGAGCGCGAGAGGATCAGCGACGTTATAAAGAGCGCGAGAGGAGCGGCGACGTTATAAAGAGCGCGAGAGGAGCGGCGACGTTATAAAGAGCGCGAGAGGATCGGCGACGTTATAAAGAGCGCGAGAGGAGCGGCGACGTTATAAAGAGCGCGAGAGGAGCGGCGACGTTATAAAGAGCGCGAGAGGATCAGCGACGTTATAAAGAGCGCGAGAGGATCGGCGACGTTATAAAGAGCGCGAGAGGATCGGCGACGTTATAAAGAGCGCGAGAGGAGCGGCGACGTTATAAAGAGCGCGAGAGGAGCGGCGACGTTATAAAGAGCGCGAGAGGAGCGGCGACGTCATAAAGAGCGCGAGAGGATCGGCGACGTTATAAAGAGCGCGAGAGGAGCGGCGACGTTATAAAGAGCGCGAGAGGATCAGCGAGGTTATAAAGAGCGCGAGAGGAGCGGCGACGTTATAAAGAGCGCGAGAGGAGCAGCGACGTTGTAAAGAGCGCGAGAGGATCAGCGACGTTATAAAGAGCGCGAGAGGAGCGGCGACGTTATAAAGAGCGCGAGAGGATCAGCGACGTTATAAAGAGCGCGAGAGGAGCGGCGACGTTATAAAAAGCGCGAGAGGATCGGCGACGTTATAAAGAGCGCGAGAGGATCAGCGACGTTATAAAGAGCGCGAGAGGAGCGGCGACGTTTTCAAGAGCGCGAGAGGAGCGGGATCAGCGGTGTTATAAAGAGCGCGAGAGGAGCGGGATCAGCGACGTTATAAAGAGCGCGAGAGGAGCGGGATCAGCGACGTTATAAAGAGCGCGAAAGGAGCGGGATCAGCGACGTTATAAAGAGCGCGAGAGGAGCAGGATCAGCGACATTATAAAGAGCGCGAGAGCAGCGGCGACGTTATAAAGAGCGCGAGAGGATCAGCGACGTTATAAAGAGCGCGAGAGGATCAGCGACGTTATAAAGAGCGCGAGAGGATCAGCGACGTTATAAAGAGCGCGAGAGGATCAGCGACGTTATAAAGAGCGCGAGAGGAGCAGCGACGTTATAAAGAGCGCGAGAGGAGCGGCGACGTTATAAAGAGCGCGAGAGGAGCGGGATCAGCGGTGTTATAAAGAGCGCGAGAGGAGCGGGATCAGCGACGTTATAAAGAGCGCGAGAGGAGCGGGATCAGCGACGTTATAAAGAGCGCGAGAGGAGCAGGATCAGCGACGTTATAAAGAGCGCGAGAGCAGCGGCGACGTTATAAAGAGCGCGAGAGGATCAGCGACGTTATAAAGAGCGCGAGAGGATCAGCGACGTTATAAAGAGCGCGAGAGGATCAGCGACGTTATAAAGAGCGCGAGAGGATCAGCGACGTTATAAAGAGCGCGAGAGGAGCGGCGACGTTATAAAGAGCGCGAGAGGAGCGGCGACGTTATAAAGAGCGCGAGAGGAGCGGCGACGTTATAAAGAGCGCGAGAGGATCAGCGACGTTATAAAGAGCGCGAGAGGAGCGGGAGGGGGGATGATATCTTAGCAGGTTCCTCTAATGAGGCCATCTGGGTAGAACTTAAAAACAAAAAGGGGCAAGCACTTTGCTGGGAGTGTATTATAGGCCCCCAAACAGTCAGGGGGAGATACAGGAACAGATATGTAGGCAATTCTCAGAGAAGTGTAGAAATAATAGGGTAATAATAGTGGGGGATTTCAACTATCCCAATATTAACTGGGACAGCCAGAGTGTGAAAGGCTTAGAGGGTGCAGAATTCCTAAAGTGCATCCAGGAGAGCTTTTTGAGCCAGCATGTAGAAAGTCCTACAAGAGAGGGGGCGGTACTAGAACTAATTCTAGGGAATGTAGCCGTGCAAGTGGTAGAAGTGTCAGTCGGAGAGCATTTTGGTGACAGTGACCATAATTCGGTGAGATTTAAGGTAGTCATGGAAAAGGACAAAGATGGACCGGAAATAAAGGTTCTAAATTGGGGGGAAGGCTGATTTTAATATGATAAAGGCAGGATCTGGCCAAAGTGGACTGGGATCAGCTACTTGTAGGAAAATCCACATCAGAGCAGTGGGAGTCTTTCAGAAAGGAAATAGAGAGAGTACAATGCCAACATGTTCCCGTAAAGGTCAAGGGTGGGACCAACAAGCCCAGGGAACCCTGGATGTTGAAGGATATACAAGAATGGATTAGGGGAAAAAAGGGAGGCTTTTGGCAGATACAAAGGACTAAAAACAGTAGAAGCCCCAGAGGAGTATAGAAAGTGCAGGGGGGTACTTAAAAATGAAATTAGGAGAGCGAAGAGGGGGCATGAAAACACTGGCGGGCAAAATAAAGGAAAATCCCAAGGTGTTTTATAAGTATATTAAGGGAAAGAGGATAACCAGGGAAAGAGTAGGGCCCATTAGGGACCAAAGTGGCAATCTGTGTGTAGAGCCAGAAGATGTAGGTGAGGTTTTAAATGAATATTTTGCATCTGTGTTCACTCTGGAGAAGGACGATGTAGGCATAGAAATCAGGCAGGGGGATTGTGATATACTTGAACAAATTAGTATTGAGAGAGAGGAGGTACTAGTGGTTTTAGCAGGCTTAAAAGTGGATAAATTCCCAGGCCCAAACGAGATGTATCCCAGGCTGCTGTGTGAGGCAAGGGAGGAGATTGCAGGAGCTCTGACACAAATTTTCAGAACCTCTCTGGCCACAGGGGAGGTGCCAGAGGACTGGAGGACAGCTAACGTAGTGCCATTATTCAAGAAGGGTAGTAGGGATAAACCAGGGAATTACAGGCCAGTGAGCCTAACATCAGTTACTGGAAAAAATTCTGAGGGACAGAATTGGTCTCCACTTGGAGAGGCAAGGATTAATCAAGGATAGTCAGCATGGCTTTGTCAGGGGGAGATTATGTCTGACCAATTTGATTGAATTTTTCAAGGGGGTGACTAAGTGTGTGGATGAGGGTAGTGCAGTTGATGTAGTCTACATGGACTTCAGTAAGGCTTTTGACAAAGTCCCGCATGGGAGACTGGTCAAGAAGGTAAGAGCCCATGGGATCCAGGGCAATTTGGCACATTGGATCCAAAATTGGCTTAGTGGCAGGAGGCAGAGGGTGATGGTCGAAGGTTGTTTTTGTGACTGGAAGCCTGTGTCCAATGATGTACCGCAGGGATCGGTGCTGGGTCCTTTGCTGTTTGTAGTGTACATTAATGATTTAGATATGAATGTAGGAGGTATGATCAGTAAGTTCACAGATGACACGAAAATTGGTGGAGTGGTAAATAGCGAGGAGGGAAGCCTCAGGCTACAGGACGATATAGACAGGTTGTTCAGATGGGCAGAACAGTGGCAAATGGAATTTAACCCTGAAAAGTGTGAGGTGATGCATTTTGGGAGGACTAACAAGGCAAGGGAATACACAATGAATGGTAGGACCCTAGGAAGGACAGAGGATCAGAGGGACCTTGGTGTGGATGTACATAGATCCCTGAAGGCAGCAGGAGAGGTAGATAAGGTGGTTAAGAAGGCATATGGGATACTTGCCTTCATTAGCCGAGGCATAGAATATAAGAGCAGGGAGGTTATGATGGAGCTGTACAAAACGCTAGTTAGGCCACAGCTGGAATACTGTGTGCAGTTCTGGTCGCCACACTACAGGAAGGATGTGATTGCATTGGAGAGGGTGCAGAGGAGATTCACCAGGATGTTACCTGGGCTGGAGCGCTTCAGCTATGAAGAGAGACTGGACAGGCTGGGGTTGTTTTCCTTGGAGCAGAGAAGGCTGAGGGGGGACCTGATTGAGGTGTACAAAATTATGAGGGGCATAGATAGGGTAGATAGAAAGGAACTTTGCCCCTTAGTAGAGGGGTCAATAACCAGAGGGCATAGTTTCAAGGTAAGGGGCAGGAGGTTTAGAGGGGATTTGAGGAAAAACTTTTTCACCCAGAGGGTGGTTGGAATCTGGAACTCACTGCATGAAAGGGTGGTAGAGGCAGGAACCCTCACAACATTCAAGAAGCATTTAGATGAGCACTTGAAACGCCATAGCATACAAGGCTACGGACCAAGTGCTGGAAAATGGGATTAGAATAGACAGGGCTTGATGGCCGGTGCGGACACGATGGGCCGAAGGGCCTCTTTCTGTGCTGTATAACTCTATGACTCCATGACTCTAGGGGGAGCGTTACCTGGGCACCAAGTTCCAGGAGACAGTCACACCCACTAGAGTAATTACTTCCAATTTGGCCCATGGTCAGGGACAGGAGGGTGTGACTACAAGCGAGGCAGGTATTGGGATCCAGGAGGTAGTGATGGTGGAGCCTCAGCCCTTGGCCTTGTCCAACAGGTACGAGATTCTTGCTCCCTGTGTGGACGAGGGCAGGGACGATGAGCAATCTGACCACAGCACCGTGGTACAGGGAGCCATTCAAGTGGGGGGAATAAAAAGAAATGTTGTAGTGATAGGGGACAGTATAGTGAGGGGGATAGACTGTTCTCTGCAGCCGAGAGCGTGAGTCCCGAAGGCTGTGTTGCCTGCCCTGTGACAGGGTTAAGGACATCTCCTCTGGGCTGGAGAGGAACTTGGAGTGGGAGGGGGAGGATCCAGTTGTCATGGTCCACGTAGGTACCAATGACATAGGTGGGACAAAAAACGAGGTTCTGCTGAGAGAGTTTGAGCAGCTAGGGGCTAAATTAAAAAGCAAAACCACAAAAGGTAATAATCTCTGGATTACTACCTGAGCCATGAGAGAATTTGCATAGGGCAAATAAGATCAGGGAAATGAACGAGTGGCTCAAAGACTGGTGTGGGAGAAATGGGTTTCGATTTGTGAGGTACTGGCACCAGTACTGGGATAAGAGGGAGCTGTTCCGTTCATGGGTGATTTTAATCTCCATATTGATTGGACAAATCAAATTGGCCATGGTAGCCTTGAGGAGTTCATAGAGTGCATCCGGGATGGTTTCCTAGAACAGTATGTAATGGAACCAACCAGGGAGCAGGCTATCTTGGATCTGGTACTGTGTAATGAGACAGAATTAATAAATGACCTCCTAGTAAAGGATCCTCTAGGAAAGAGTGATCATAGCATGGTTGAATTTCAAATTCAGTTGGAGAGTGAGAAAGTTGTATCTCAAACCAATGTCCTGATCTTAAACAAAGACAATTACAGTGGCATGAGGGCAGAACTGGCTAAAGTGGACTGGGAAAATAAATTAAAGGGTAAGACAGTTGAAATGCAGTGGCGGACATTTAAGGAGAGATTTCATAACTCTCAACAAAAATATATTCCAGTGAGAAAGATTTTAAGAGAAGGGAGCACCATCTGTGGCTAACTAAGGAAGTAAAGGATGATATCAAATTGAAAACGAAGGCATACAATGTTGCCAAGATTGGTGGGAGACCAGAGGATTGGGATTTTTTAAAAAAACAGCAAAGGATGACTAAAAAAAGAGAGAAGATCAATTATGAGAGTAAACTGGCAAGAAACGTTAAAACAGATAGTAAGAGCTTCTACAGGTATATAAAAAGGAAGAGGGTAGCTAAAGTAAACGTTGGTCCCTTAGAGGATGAGAATGGGGAATTAATAATGGGGAACGGGGAAATGGCAGAGACTCTGAACAAATATTTTGTATCTGTCTTCACGGTAGAAAACACTAACAACATCCCAATAATGGATAATCAAGGGGCCACAGGGAGGGGGGAACTAAAGACAATTACTATCACTAAGGAAACAGTACTTGGTAAAATAATGGGACTAAAAGACAACAAGTCCCCTGGACCTGATGGCCTGCATCCCAGGGTCTTAAAAGAAGTGGCTGCAGAGATAGTGGATGCATTGGTTGCAATCTACCAAAATTCCCTGGACTCTGGAGCGGTCCCAGCGGATTGGAAAACCGCAAATGTAACACCTCTGTTTAAGAAAGGAGGGAGACAGAAAGCAGGAAACTATAGACCAGTTAGCCTAACATCTGTCGTTGGGAAAATGCTGGAGTCCTTCAATAAGGAAACAGTAGCAGGGCATTTAGAAAAACATACTGCAGCCAAACAGAGTCAGCATGGTTTTCTGAAAGGGAAATCATGTTTAACAAATTTGCTGGAGTTCTTTGAGGATGTAATGAGCAGGGTGGACAGGGGTGAGCCAGTAGATGTTGTGTATTTGGATTTCCAGAAGGCATTCGATAAGGTGCCACATAAAAGGTTACTGCACAAGATAAGAGCTCACAGAATTGGGGCTAATATATTAGTTAGCCAATTCTCTATCCATGCTAACAGAAAGCAGAGTCGGGATGAATGGGTCATTTTCCGGTTGGCAAACGGTAACTAGTGGGGTGCCACAGGGATCGGTGCTGGGGCCTCAACTATTTACAATCTACATTAATGACTTGGATGAAGGGACCGAGTGTAATGTAGCCAAGTTTACGGATGATACAAAGATAGGTGGGAAAGCAAGTTGTGCAGAGGTCTCAAAGAATCTGCAAAGGGATATAGACAGGCTAAGTGAACATTTGGCAGATGGAGTATAATGTGGGAAAGTGCGAGGTTATCCACGTTGACAGGAAAATAAAAAAGCAAATTATTATTTAAATGGAGAGAGATTACAAAATGCTACAGTTCAGAGGGACCTGGGGGTCCTTGTGCATGAAACACAAAAAGTTAGCATGCAGGTACAGCAAGTAATCAAAAAGGCAAATGGAATGTTGGCCTTTAATTCAAGGGGGTTGGAGTATAAAAGCAGGGAAGCCCTGCTACAACTGTACAGGGTATTGGTGAGACCACATCTGGAGTACTGCGCACAGTTTTGGTCTCCTTATTTAAGGAAGGATATACTTGCATTGGAGGCGGTTCAGAGACGATTCACTAGGTTAATTCCAGAGATGAGGGGGTTGACTTATGAGGAAAGGTTGAGCCTATACTCATTGGAATTTAGGAGAATGAGAGGTGATCTTATTGAAACATAAGATACTGAGGGGGCACGACAAGGTAGATGCAGAGAGGATGTTTCCCCTTGTGGGGAAATCTAGAACTCGGGGGCAGAGTCTCAGAATAAAGGGTCGCCCTTTTAGAACTGAGATGAGGAGGAATTTCTTCTCTCAGAGGGTCGTAAATCTGTGGAATTCTCTGCCCCAGAGAGCCGTGGAGGCTGGGTCATTAAATACATTTAAGGTGGAGATAGACAGATTTTTACAAGATAAGGGAGTGAAGGGTTATGGGGAGCGGGCGGGGAAGTGGCTTTGAGCCCAAGATCAGCCATGATCTTATGGAATGGCGGAGCAGGCTCGAGGGGCCAAGTGGCCTATTCCTGCTCCTATTTCTTATGTTCTTACAGAAATTAATAGGTTTGATCTAATAGTCATTACGGAGACGTGGTTGCAAAGTGACCTAGGTTGGGAACTAAATATTCCAGGATACTTAACTTTGAAAAGAGATAGGCAGAATGGAAAAGGAGGAGGGGTCGCCCTGATACTGTAATAAAGGATGGGATAAAGACAGCAGAGAGAAAGGATCTTAGCTCCGAAAATCAACAAGTAGAATCAGTTTGGGTGGAGCTAAGAAACAGCAAGGGGCAGGAAACATTGGTGGGAGTTGTTTATAGGCCCCCAAACAATAGTTGTAATGTAGGGCAGAGGATAAATCAGGAAATGCGAGGCGCTTGTAACAAGGGTAATACAGTAATCATGGGGGACTTTAATCTACATGTAGACTGGGCAAACCAAATTTGCAGTAATAGTGTGGAGAACAAATTCATGGAATTCATACAAGATAGTTTTCTAGATCAGTATGTTGAGGAAGCAACAAGGGAACATCCTATTTTAGATCTAGTATTGTGCAATGAGAAAGGGTTAATTAATAGCCTTGTAGTAAAGGAGCCTTTAGGGAAGAGTGATCATAATATGACAGAATCATAGAAATTTACAGCACAGGAGGCCGCCATTCGGCCCATCTTGACCGTGCCAGCCAACAAAGAGCTATCCACCCTAATCCCCACTTTCCAGCACTTGGTCCGTAGCCCTGCAGGTTACGGCACTTCAAGTGCATAGCCAAGTACTTTTTAAATGTGATGAGGGTCTCTGCCTCTACCACCCTTTCAGGCAGTGAGTTCCAGACCCCCACCACCCTCTGGGTGAAAACATTTCTCCTCAACTCCCCTCTAAACCTCCGACCAATTACTTTAAATCTATGCCCCCTGGTTATTGACCCTTCTGTAAAGGGAAATAGGTCCTTCCTATCCACTCTATCTAATTTTATACACCTCAATTAGGTCTCCCCAGACTCCTCTGTTCCAAAGAAAACAACCCCAGCCTATCCAATCTTTCCTCATAGTTAAAATTCCCCAGTCCAGGCAACATCCTCTGCACCCTCTCCAGTGCAATCACATCCTTCCTGTAATGTGGTGACCAGAACTACACGCAGTATTCTAGCTGCAGCCTAACTAGTGTTTTATACAGTTCAAGCATAACCTCCCTGCTCTTATATTCTATGCCTCGGCTAATAAAGGCAAGTATCCCTTATGCCTTCTTAACCACCTTATCGACCTGTCCTGCACCTTCAGGGATCTGTGGACATGCACTCCAAGGTCCCTCTGATCTTCTGCACTTCTCAGTGTCCTACCATTTATAGAGCAGGAGTCAGCCATTCGGCCCCTCGAGCCTGCTCCACCATTCAATGAGATCATGGCTGATCATCCAAATTCAGTACCCTGTCCCTGCCTTCTCCCCATATCCCTTGATCCCTTTAGCCTTAAGAAATATATTCAACTCCTTCTTGAATATATTTAATGAATTGGCCTCCACTGCCTTCTGTGGTAGAGAATTCCACAGGTTCACCACTCTCTGGGTGAAGAAATTCCTCCTCATCTCTGTCCTAAATGGTTTACCCCTTATCCTTAGACTGTGACCCCTGGTTCTGGACTCCCCCGCCATCGGGAACATCCTTCCTGCATCTAGTCCTGTTAGAATTTTATAAGTTTCAATGAGATCCCCTCTCATTCTTCTAAATTCCAGCGAGTACAAGCCCAATCGACCCAATCTCTCCTCATACATCACTCAGAGGGTTGTGAATCTTTGGAATTCTCTACCCCAGATGGCTGTGGATGCTCAGTCGTTGAGTATATTCAAGACAGAGGTCGATACATTTTTGGGAACTAAGGGAATCAAGGGATATGGGGAGAGTGCGGGAAGGTGGAGTTGAGGTAGAAGATCAGCCATGATCTTATTGAATGGCGGAGCAGGCTCGAGGGGCCGAATGGCCGACTCCTGCTCCTAATTCTTATACTCTTATGGTGTTTAGGCCAATGGCAGTCAAACGGGTTGTGTAAGAGCTGTCTGTTCAACATTATCGCTTGCGAGTGTCACCGAACACTGTCAAAAGGAGAGATCCGACTGACGCGACTGTCTGCCCACACTGACCTCAACTCTGCCGTCCTCGTTGACAGTCTCGGATGACCACAGCTGCGAGCGGTCGTCCAGCGAGTGGATGAGCTTAGCGGCCAGCTTGATGTCATTGCGGACGATTTGCTTGTGCTGGGTGATCCCGTTGATGCTGCGGACACGCCTGGCCAGGTCCCGATTAACCACTGGGCTCAGCTCGCAGTCTCGCAGCTGCAGGGAGAGGAAGAATCACACTGCTGGTATCGCGTGGAATGTACGGCACAGAAACAGGCCATTCGGCCCACCTGCTCCGCGCCGGTGTTTCTGCTCCACACCAGCCTCCTCCCACCCTACTTCATCATCTCACCCCATCACCGTATCCATCTGTTCCTTTCCCCCTCAAATGCATCTCTGCTATTTGCCTAAACCACTCCCTGTGGCAGCGAGTTCCACATTCTCACCGCTCTCTGGGGAAAGAGCTTTCTCCTGGATTCTCACGGACAGTCTCAGAACCTTTCTGCAGCAGCCAAGGGGGAGCAGAACCAGCAGGGCGGGGGGGGGGGGGGGTGGCTTGGCTTATTGCCCGCGCCTCATTCGAAATACACACCACTTGGAATAAATCGAGCCCACTGCTCAGGTGGGCCGGGACTTTTCTCTCGATGCGCGTACCCTGCCAGTACGAATGCTTATCAACCGACGGCTGAATTTGAAAAGGAAGAATGTGCAGGACTGTGGGACAAGAGCAGGAGGGAGTGGGACTAATTGGAGAGCTTTCAAAAGAGCCGGCACTGGCACGATGGGCCGAATAACCTTGTCGGGGGACGATGCGGTTATTAACCGTTGTCTTCCAGCATACTGACTCCTTCAGCTTCCCACCCCCGCCCTCCTCTCCTGAAAGTGTCCACTCTTGATGGAGCACCAGGTCTCACAGATGTCGGCGGGCAGAGGGGACTTCGACCAAGTGGCCATTCTTCACTCGCAAGGCTGGACAGCGAGTGCTGGCTGGTTATTCACCTCTCGGGGCATCACAGGTGACTCGGACTCGATCCTCGGTCGATATCCACACATACCTTCCAGACGACGTCAGTGGATAGTGAGCAGGAGCAGGGTTGGGATTACCCCCGCCACCTCCCTAGTCCCGGGTCTTGGGTGTGAATTGGAGGCGCTCCTGCTCCGATCAGCGGAGGACAGGCCAGAGGCGGAACCTGGGACCTTCTGAGTCTGCGTGGCTCAGATACGGGGAGGCATTCAGCGCAGGGACCCACAGGGGATCCACGGTACGATGATGGATTAACATGGACACTAGGAATCAGCATCCCGCATCAGAAGGAAGGAAATCGGAGCTGCTCCTGGGTGCCAACAGCAACCATCTCACCCGAAGAGGCAATTAAATCCCCGACCAATGTGCCCTCTAATTTTTTTTTTGGCCCATGCGGTCCATTTAACAGCCATTCAAAACTCGGCGCAGGTGCGGTTTCTCTGTTTAAAAGCCGGCTCACCGGCTGCGCGGAACCTGAGAGCGCCGGCAGCTTAAAGGGAACATTGCTCCCAACTCACCCGAAAGAGGGGGTGAAACCCCGACTCATCCAAAGGGGCTAAAAGACCTACGGCAATTGGTATGACAGATAACGACTTACTCGGATATTCTGGAGATTCCAACAGATTTCCTTGATGTTGACACTGCGATCAAAGGTGACCCACGCTCTCCGATAAAATCTAACAAAACAGAGAAGGAAAATGAAATCTCTGGCACAGCACCGAAAGAATCCGCCGCACCCTCTTCAGTGAACAATACCACACAGTGGTAAACCATCAGTAGTGCAGGCACCCGCTCTCACACAGCTACTCCACCCCCGCCACCACCATTCTCCATATTCCCACGAAGGCACGGTCTCCCCCAAGGTAAGGTTACACAGGATCCCTCCGGCACCTCGTCCATTTATGCAGCAGTCCAGACACGCATCAGCAGGCTTCTAACCATGCACAGCATCGCAACCTAAGTCAGACCCTGTCGCAAAGGGCTCAATTGTTCCAGTGCTTTCGGAGCACTGGGATTGTGGCGAGCACAATATTTAGGCCACTGCTGTTACAGCACCAAGTCTGCCCGTTCGGTGCGATGCTGACATCACCCTCCCTCAGCCCCGAGCAGTGCCACCCCCAGTGCAGCACCGCACTCCCCCGCACCCGAACGGTGCCGTCCCCAGTTCCACTCCGCACTCCCCTGAGCACTCACCTCCTTGGCTCAAGTGGAAACACTTACTCCCGGAGTTCAGCTCACAACCTAGGCCGACACTCCCAGTGCAGTACTGAGGGAGCGCCGCACTGTCGGAGGGGCAGTACTGAGGGAGCGCCGCACTGTCGGAGGGGCAGTACTGAGGGAGCGCCGCACTGTCGGAGGGGCAGTACTGAGGGAGCGCCGCACTGTCGGAGGGGCAGTACTGAGGGAGCGCCGCACTGTCGGAGGGGCAGTACTGAGGGAGCGCCGCACTGTCGGAGGGGCAGTACTGAGGGAGCGCCGCACTGTCGGAGGGGCAGTACTGAGGGAGCGCCGCACTGTCGGAGGGGCAGTACTGAGGGAGCGCCGCACTGTCGGAGGGGCAGTACTGAGGGAGCGCCGCACTGTCGGAGGGGCAGTACTGAGGGAGCGCCGCACTGTCGGAGGGGCAGTACTGAGGGAGCGCCGCACTGTCGGAGGGGCAGTACTGAGGGAGCGCCGCACTGTCGGAGGGGCAGTACTGAGGGAGCGCCGCACTGTCGGAGGGGCAGTACTGAGGGAGCGCCGCACTGTCGGAGGGGCAGTACTGAGGGAGCGCCGCACTGTCGGAGGGGCAGTACTGAGGGAGCGCCGCACTGTCGGAGGGGCAGTACTGAGGGAGCGCCGCACTGTCGGAGGGGCAGTACTGAGGGAGCGCCGCACTGTCGGAGGGGCGCCGCACTGTCGGAGGGGCAGTACTGAGGGAGCGCCGCACTGTCGGAGGGGCAGTACTGAGGGAGCGCCGCACTGTCGGAGGGGCAGTGCTGAGGGAGCGCCGCACTGTCGGAGGGGCGGTACTGAGGAAGCACCGCACTGTCGGAGGGGCGGTACTGAGGGAGCGCCGCACTGTTGGAGCGGCGGTACTGAGGGAGCGCCGCACTGTCGGAGGGGCTGTACTGAGGGAGCGCCGCACTGTCGGAGGGGCAGTACTGAGGGAGCGCCGCACTGTCGGAGGGGCAGTACTGAGGGAGCGCCGCACTGTCGGAGGGGCGGTACTGAGGGAGCGCCGCACTGTCGGAGGGGCAGTACTGAGGGAGCGCCGCACTGTCGGAGGGGCAGCACTGAGGGAGCGCCGCACTGTCGGAGAGGCAGTACTGAGGGAGCGCCGCACTGTCGGAGGGGCAGTACTGAGGGAGCGCCGCATGTCAGAGAGGCAATGCTGAGGGAGTGCTGCACTGTCGGAGGGGCAGTACTGAGGGAGCGCCGCACTGTCGGAGAGGCAGTACTGAGGGAGCGCTGCACTGTCGGAGGGGCAGTACTGAGGGAGCGCCGCATGTCAGAGAGGCAATGCTGAGGGAGTGCTGCACTGTCGGAGGGGCAGTACTGAGGGAGCGCTGCACTGTTGGAGGGGCAGTACTGAGGGAGCGCCGCACGGTCAGAGGGGCAGTACTGAGGGAGTGCCGCACTGTTAGACGGGCAATGCTGAGGGAGCGCCGCACTGTCGGAGGTGCCATGCTGAAGATAGGACATTAAACAGAGGCCTGCCACGGAATGGTTCTGGTTTACACAGCTCAATACCTCAATGCCTTTACTCACTGGGACACACTCTTGTGATGGCCCTTCACACAGTGTTGTACATTTACCTGCGTTCTGGCTGTGGGTCCGATAGTGCCACTCTCATGAAGCCAGGGAACCTTTTACAAAGCTGCAGGAACAGAAAACAAGTTAGTTTTTTACATTTATGAAATTCATCAGCCACATAAACAGGAAACAAACTTGTGGGGGAGACCAGAACTAGGGGCCATCAATATAAGACAGTCACTAATAAATCCAATCGTGAATTCAGGAGAAACTTCTTTACCCAGAGAGTGGTGAGAATGTGGAACTCGCTACCACAGGGAGTGGTTGAGGCGAATAGCAGAGATGCATTTAAGGGGAAGCTGGATAAACACACGAGGGAGAAAGGAATAGAAGGATATGGTGATGGGGTGAGATGAAGAGGGGTGGGAGGAGGCTGGTGTGGAGCAGAAACACCGGCACGGAGCAGGTGGGCCGAATGGCCTGTTTCTCAGAGTCATAACGGCACAGAAGGAAGCCATTCGGCCCATCGAGTCCGTGCCAGCTCTCTGTAGAACAATCCAGTCAGTCCCATTCCCCCACTCTATCCCCGTAGCCCTGCAAGTTTATTTCCCCCAAGTGCCGATCCAGTCTCCCCTTGAAAACATCGAGTGTCTCCGCTTCCACCACCCTCGCCGGCAATGAGTTCCAGGTCCTCACCACTCGCTGCGTAAAAATGTTTTTCCTCACATCCCCCCCGTATCTCTTGCCCAAAACCTTTAATCTGTGTCCCCTGGTCCTTGTACCATCAACTAGGGGGAACAGCCTTTCCCCGTCTAGCCTATCCAAACCCTGTCATAATCTTGTAGACCTCGATCAAATCACCCCTCAACCTCCTTTGCTCTAATGAAAACAAATCCAGCTTCTCCAACCTGTCCTTGTAGCCAAGATCCCCCATCCCCGGAACCATTCTGGTCAATCTCCTCTGCACCCTCTCGAGGGCCTTCACATCCTTCCTAAAGTGTGGTGACCAGAACTGGACCCAATACTCCAGTTGTGGTCTAACCAGCGCTTTATAAAGGTTCAGCATAACTTCTCTACTTTTGGGCTCAATACCTCGATTTATGAAGCCCAAGATCCCATATGCTTTGTTAACCACTCTCTCAATATGTCCCGCCACCTTCAGGGACCTATGCACATTAACTCCCAGGTCCCTCTGTCCCTGCACACTCTGTAAAACTGTGCCATTAAGTGTATATTGCCTCTCCCTGTTCCTTCTGCCAAAATGCCAAATGTTTCTGTGCTGTAATTCTATGTAACTTTTCATGTGAAGAACAACACTGCTATCACCGAGGCTCACAGCCTCCCCTCAGCACAACCGAAACTAGTAACTCCGCACGCAGACAGTTACAGGCACGAACTGGCACTCCACAACACAGCGTACTGTGGCCCCTGCTCACACTCCGGGAGAAAATAAC
Source organism: Somniosus microcephalus (assembly GCF_052327205.1). Classification (NCBI taxonomy): domain Eukaryota; kingdom Metazoa; phylum Chordata; class Chondrichthyes; order Squaliformes; family Somniosidae; genus Somniosus; species Somniosus microcephalus. Next base: position 16,203 of record NW_028226245.1, on the reverse strand, counting down.
CCCAAATAACCCCCGAAATGCTGAAAAGTTCAGCAGATCCATCATCGGCTTAAAGAGAGAGGTTCACATGCCAGTGGAGACCCGTGCTCAGAAGTGCTGAGCTGCAGGAGAGCCGCCCAACTGGAGAACGAACCAAAGACAGCAAAGGGGTAACGACATGCAAGTCATGATCATGACCAACGGATCCACCACAGACCCAATTCACGTACGAACCGGGGTCAAACAAGGCTGAGTCATCGCACCAACGCTCTTCTCGATCATCCTGGCTGCAATGCTCCATCGCACCCTCAGTAAGCTCCCCACTGGAGTGGAGCTAATTTACAGAACAAACGGGAAACTGTTCAACCTCCGTCGCCTCCAGTCCAGATCCAAGGTCGTCCCATCCTCTGTTGTCGAATTACAGTATGCAGACGACGCTTGCGTCTGCGCTCACTCGGAGGTCGAACTCCAAACCATCGTCAACACCTTCACCAAAGCGTACGAGAGCATGGGCCTTACACTAAACATCCATAAGACAAAGGTCCTCTACCAACCTGCCCCCACCACACAGTGCTGCCCCCCAATTAACAAAATCCACGACAAGGCCTTGGACAACGTGGACCACTTTCCATACCTTGGGAGCCTACTGTCAACAAGGGCAGACGACGAAGTCCAACACCGCCTTCAGTGTGCCAGTGCAGCCTTCGGTCGCCTGAGGAAGAGAGTGTTTGAAGACCAGGACCTCAAACCCGGCACCAAGCTCATGGTCAACAGAGCAGCAGTGATACCCACCCTGCTGTATGCCTCAGAGACATGGACCATGTACAGCAGGCACCTCAAAGCACTGGAGAGGTACCACCAACGCTGCCTCCGCAAGATCCTGCAAATCCATTGGCAGGATAGAGGCACCAACGCCAGTGTTCTCGCTCAGGCCAACATCCCCAGCGTCGAAGCTTTGACCACGCTCGATCAGCTCCGATGGACGGGTCACCTTGTCCGCATGCCCGATACACGACTCCCAAAACAAGCGCTCTACTCGGAACTCCGACACGGCAAGAGAGCCCCAGGTGGGCAGAGGAAACGCTTCAAGGACACCCTCGAAGCCTCCTTGAAAAAGTGTAACATCCCCACCGACACCTGGGAATCCCTGGCCCAAGACCGCACAAAGTGGAGGAGAAGCATCTGGGAAGGCGCCAAACACCTCGAGTCTCTTCGCCGGGAGCAAGCGGAAGCCAAGCGCAAACCAAGCGCAAGGAGCGCACGTCACCCCAAGCACCCCACCCACCGGCCCCTTCAACCACCGTCTGCCCCACCTGTGACAGAGACTGTAGGTCCCGCATTGGACTCATCAGTCACCTGAGAACTCATTTTTAATGTGGAAGCAAGTCATCCTCGGTTCCGAGGGACTGCCTAAGAAGAAAGGCCTAGAGAACAGAAATGGGAACTAGGGTTACAGTGAGGCAGCTGGTGGGTTTAACAGGCTGCAACGGTTTGCAACAGTTTCCCAGTAATGTCGGTGCGAGGTGGGGCGGAAGAGCAGACAGATTGATCGAATCAAAGTGACATCTGCTGGATGTAGGGGGCTGAGTGAAACACGACTGGGACAGTTCCCTTTATGGAAAGCCTCACAATACAGCAATCTGGCAAAGTCATTTGAGGATGATAGCGGGAGTGGGAAAATCTCAAAATGTCACACTGTAGAATCATAGAATGGTTACAGCACAGAAAGAAACCATTCGGCCCGTCGAGCCCGTGCCGGCTCTCTGCAACAGCGCTTCAGCGAGTCCCACTCCGCGCCCTTTCCCCGGAGCCCTGCAAATGTTTTCTTCCAGGTACTTCTCCAATTCCCTTTTGAAAGCCGTGATTGAGTCTGCCTCCACCGCCCTCTCAGGCAGTGAATTCCAGATCACAACCACTCGCTGCGTAAAAAAGATTTTCCTCCTGTCGCCTTTGGGTCTTCTGCCAATCACCTTAAATCTGTGTCCTCTGGTTCTCTCTATCTACGCTGTCCAGAATCCTCCTGATTTTGAACACCTCTATCAAATCTCCTCTCGATCTTCTCTGCCCCAGGGAGAACAAGCAACAACCCCAGCTTCTCCAGTCTATCCACGGAACTGAAGTCTCTCATCCCTGGAACCATTCTTGTAAATATTTCCTGCATCCTCTCCAAGGTCTTCACATCCTTCCTAAAGTGAGGTTCCCCAACCTCCTAACTCTTGGTCCTTAATCTCATCAAATTGAGGCTTATGCATCTGGTTGGGAGAATATTGAAGGAGCTTTACTCTGTATCTAACCCGTGCTGTACCTGCCCTGGGAGTGTTTGATGGGACAGTGTAGAGGGAGCTTTACTCTGTATCTAACCCGTGCTGTACCTGCCCTGGGAGTGTTTGATTGGACACTGTAGAGGGAGCTTTACTCTGTATCTAACCCGTGCTGTACCTGCCCTGGGAGTGTTTGATGGGATAGTGTAGAGGGAGCTTTACTCTGTATCTAACCCGTGCTGTACCTGCCCTGGGAGTGTTTGATGGGACAGTGTAGAGGGAGTGTTACTCTGTATCTAACCTGTGCTGTACCTGCCCTGGGAATGTTTGATGGGACAGTGTAGAGGGAGCTTTACTCTGTATCTAACCCGTGCTGTACCTGCCCTGGGAGTGTTTGATGGGACAGTGTAGAGGGAGCTTTACTCTGTATCTAACCCCGTGCTGTACCTGCCCTGGGAGTGTGTGATGGGACAGTGTATATGGAGCTTTACTCTGTATCTAACCCGTGCTGTACCTGCCCTGGGAGTGTTTGATGGGACAGTGTAGAGAGAGCTTTCCTCTGTATCTAACCCGTGCTGTACCTGCCCTGGGAGTGTTTCATGGGACAGTGTAGAGGGAGCTTTACTTTGTATCTAACCCGTGCTGTACCTGCCCTGGGAGTGTTTGATGGGACAGTGTAGAGGGAGCTTTACTCTGTATCTAACCCGTGCTGTACCTGCCCTGAGAGTGTTTGATGGGACAGTGTAAAGGGAGCTTTACTCTGTATCTAACCCGTGCTGCACCTGCCCTGGGAGTGTTTGATGGGACAGTGTAGAGGAAGCTTTACTCTGTATCTAACCCGTGCTATACCTGCCCTGGGAGTGTTTGATGGGACACTGTAGAGGGAGCTTTACTCTGTATCTAACCTGTGCTGCACCTGCCCTGGGAATGTTTGATGGGACAGTGTAGAGGGAGCTTTACTCTGTATCTAACCCGTGCTGTACCTGCCCTGGGAGTGTGTGATGGGACAGTGTATATGGAGCTTTACTCTGTATCTAGCCCGTGCTGTACCTGCCCTGGGAGTGTTTGATGGGGACAGTGCAGAGGGAGCTTTACTCTGTATTTAACCCCGTGCTGTACCTGCCCTGGGAGTGTTTGATGGGACAGTGTAGAGGGAGCTTTACTCTGTATCTAACCCGTGCTGTACCTGCCCTGGGAGTGTTTGATGGGACAGTGTAAAGGGAGCTTTACTCTGTATCTAACCCGTGCTGTACCTGCCCTGGGAGTGTTTGATGGGATAGTGTAGAGGGAGCTTTACTCTGTATCTAACCCGTGCTGTACCTGCCCTCGGAGTGTTTGATGGGACAGTGTAGATGGAGCGTTACTCTGTATCTAACCCGTGCTGTACCTGCCCTGGGAATGTTTGATGGGACAGTGTAGAGGGAGCTTTACTCTGTATCTAACCCGTGCTGTACCTGCCCTGGGAGTGTTTGATGGGACAGTGTAGAGGGAGCTTTACTCTGTATCTAACCCCGTGCTGTACCTGCCCTGGGAGTGTTTGATGGGACAGTGTAGAGGGAACTTTACTCTGCAGCTAACCCGTGCTGTGCCTGCCCTGGGAGTGTTTGATGGGACAGTGTAGAGGGAACTTTACTCTGCAGCTAACCCGTGCTGTGCCTGCCCTGGGAGTGTTTGATGGGACAGTGTAGAGGGAGCTTTACTCTGTATCAACCAGTGCTGTACCTGCACTGGGTGTGTTTGATGGGGCAGTGCAGAGGGAGTTTTACTCTGTATCTAACCAGTGCTGTACCTGCCCTGGGAGTGTTTGATGGGACACTGTAAAGGGAGCTTTACTCTGTACCTAACCCGTGCTGTACCTGCCCTGGGAGTGTTTGATGGGACAGTGTAGAGGGAGCTTTACTCTGTATCTAACCCGTGCTGTACCTGCCCTGGGAGTGTTTGATGGGAAAGTGTAAAGGGAGCTTTACTCTGTATCTAACCCGTGCTGTACCTGCCCTGGGAGTGTTTGATGGGACAGTGTAGAGGGAGCTTTACTCTGTATCTAACCCGTGCTGTACCTGCCCTGAGAGTGTTTGATGGGACAGTGTAAAGGGAGCTTTACTCTGTATCTAACCCGTGCTGCACCTGCCCTGGGAGTGTTTGATGGGACACTGTAGAGGGAGCTTTACTCTGTATCTAACCCGTGCTGTACCTGCCCTGGGAATGTTTGATGGGACAATGTAGAGGGAGCTTTACTCTGTATCTAACCCGTGCTGTACCTGCCCTGGGAGTGTTTGATGGGAAAGTGTAAAGGGAGCTTTACTCAGTATCTAACCCGTGCTGTACCTGCCCTGGGAGTGTTTGATGGGACAGTGTCGAGGGAGCTTTACTCTGTATCTAACCCGTGCTGTACCTGCCCTGAGAGTGTTTGATGGGACAGTGTAAAGGGAGCTTTACTCTGTATCTAACCCGTGCTGCACCTGCCCTGGGAGTGTTTGATGGGACACTGTAGAGGGAGCTTTACTCTGTATCTAACCCGTGCTGTACCTGCCCTGGGAGTGTTTGATGGGACAGTGTAAAGGGAGCTTTACTCTGTATCTAGCCCGTGCTGTACCTGCCCTGGGAGTGTTTGATGGGACACTGGAAAGGGAGCTTTACTCTGTACCTAACCCGTGCTGTACCTGCCCTGGGAGTGTTTGATGGGACAGTGTAAAGGGAGCTTTACTCTGTATCTAACCCGTGCTGTACCTGCCCTGGGAGTGTTTGATGGGACAGTGTAGAGGGAGCTTTACTCTGTATCTAACCCGTGCTGTACCTGCCCTGAGAGTGTTTGATGGGACAGTGCAAAGGGAGCTTTACTCTGTATCTAAGCCGTGCTGCACCTGCCCTGGGAGTGTTTGATGGGACACTGTAGAGGGAGCTTTACTCTGTATCTAACCCGTGCTGTACCTGCCCTGGGAATGTTTGATGGGACAGTGTAGAGGGAGCTTTACTCTGTATCTAACCCGTGCTGTACTTGCCCTGGGAGTGTTTGATGGGAAAGTGTAAAGGGAGCTTTACTCAGTATCTAACCCGTGCTGTACCTGCCCTGGGAGTGTTTGATGGGACAGTGTAGAGGGAGCTTTACTCTGTATCTAACCCGTGCTGTACCTGCCCTGAGAGTGTTTGATGGGACAGTGTAAAGGGAGCTTTACTCTGTATCTAACCCGTGCTGCACCTGCCCTGGGAGTGTTTGATGGGACACTGTAGAGGGAGCTTTACTCTGTATCTAACCCGTGCTGTACCTGCCCTGGGAGTGTTTGATGGGACAGTGTAAAGGGAGCTTTACTCTGTATCTAGCCCGTGCTGTACCTGCCCTGGGAGTGTTTGATGGGACAGCGTAGAGGGAGCTTTACTCTGTATCTAACCCGTGCTGTGCCTGCCCTGGGAGTGTTTGATGGGATAGTGCAGAGGGAGCTTTACTCTGTATCTAACCCGTGCTGTAGCTGCCCGGCGAGTGTTTGATGGGACAGTGTAGAGGGAGCTTTACTCTGTATCTAACCCGTGCTGTACCTGCCCTGGGAGTGTTTGATGGGACTGTGTAGAGGGAGCTTTACTCTGTATCAACCACTGCTGTACCTGCACTGGGAGTGTTTGATGGGACACTGTAGAGGGAGCTTTACTCTGTATCTAACCCGTGCTGTACCTGTCCTGGGAGTGTTTGATGGGACAGTGTAGAGGGAGCTTAACTCTGTATCTAACCCGTGCTGTTCCTGCCCTGGGAGTGTTTGATGGGACAGTGTAGAGGGAGCTTTACTCTGCATCTAACCCCGTGCTGTACCTGCCCTGGGAGTGTTTGATGGGACAGTGTAGAGGGAGCTTTACTCTGTATCTAACCCGTGCTGCACCTGCCCTGGGAGTGTTTGATGGGACAGTGTAGAGGGAGCTTTACTCTGTATCTAACCCGTGCTGTACCTGCCCTGGGAGTGTTTGATGGGACAGTGTAGAGGGAGCTTTACTCTGTATCTAACCCGTGCTGTACCTGCCCTGGGAGTGTATGATGGGACAGTGTAGAGGGAGCTTTACTCTGCATCTAACCCCGTGCTGTACCTGCCCTGGGAGTGTTTGATGGGACAGTGTAGAGGGAGCTTTACTCTGTATCTAACCCGTGCTGTACCTGCCCTGGGAGTGTTTGATGGGACAGTGTAGAGGGAGCTTTACTCTGTATCTAACCCGTGCTGTACCTGCCCTGGGAGTGTATGATGGGACAGTGTAGAGGGAGCTTTACGCTGTGTCTAACCCGTGCTGTACCTGCCCTGGGAGTGTTTGATGGGACAGTGTAGAGGGAGCTTTACTCTGTATCTAACCCGTGCTGTACCTGCCCTGGGAGTGTTTGATGGGACAGTGTAGAGGGAGCTTTACTCTGTATCTAACCCGTGCTGTACCTGCCCTGGGAGTGTTTGATGAGACAGTGTAGAGGGAGCTTTACTCTGTATCTAACCCCGTGCTGTACCTGCCCTGGGAGTGTTTGATGGGACAGTGTAGAGGGAGCTTTACTCTGTATCTAACCCGTGCTGTACCTGCCCTGGGAGTGTTTGATGGGACAGTGTAGAGGGAGCTTTACTCTGTATCTAACCCGTGCTGTACCTGCCCGGGGAGTGTTTGATGGGACAGTGTCGAGGGAGCTTTACTCTGTATCTAACCCGTGCTGCACCTGCCCCGGGAGTGTTTGATGGGACAGTGTAGAGGGAGCTTTACTCTGTATCTAACCCGTGCTGTACCTGCCCTGGGAGTGTTTGATGGGACAGTGTAGAGAGAGCTTTACTCTGTATCTAACCCGTGCTGTACCTGCCCTGGGAGTGTTTGATGGGACAGTGTAGAGGGAGCTTTACTTTGTATCTACCCCATGCTGTACCTGCCCTGGGAGTGTTTGATGGGACAGTGTAGAGGGAACTTTACTCTGCAGCTAACCCGTACTGTACCTGCCCTGGGAGTGTTTGATGGGACAGTGTAGAGGGAGCTTTACTCTGTATCTAACCCGTACTGTACCTGCCCTGGGAGTGTTTGATGGGAAAGTGTAGAGGGAGCTTTACTCTGTATCTAACCCGTACTGTACCTGCCCTGGGAGTGTTTGATGGGAAAGTGTAAAGGGAGCTTTACTCTGTATCTAACCCGTGCTGTACCTGCCCTGGGAGTGTTTGATGGGACAGTGTAGAGGGAGCTTTACTCTGTATCTAACCCGTGCTGTACCTGCCCTGGGAGTGTTTGATGGGACAGTGTAAAGGGAGCTTTACTCTGTATCTAACCCGTGCTGTACCTGCCCTGGGAGTGTTTGATGGGACAGTGTCGAGGGAGCTTTACTCTGTATCTAACCCCGTGCTGTACCTGCCCTGGGAGTGTGTGATGGGACAGTGTATATGGAGCTTTACTCTGTATCTAACCCGTGCTGTACCTGCCCTGGGAGTGTTTGATGGGACAGTGTAGAGAGAGCTTTACTCTGTATCTAACCCGTGCTGCACCTGCCCTGGGAGTGTTTGATGGGACAGTGTAGAGGGAGCTTTACTTTGTATCTACCCCGTGCTGTACCTGCCCTGGGAGTGTTTGATGGGACAGTGTGGAGGGAACTTTACTCTGCAGCTAACCCGTGCTGTACCTGCCCTGGGAGTGTTTGATGGGACAGTGTTGAGGGAGCTTTACTCTGTGTCAACCAGTGCTGTACCTGCACTGGGTGTGTTTGATGGGGCAGTGCAAAGGGAGTTTTACTCTGTATCTAACCAGTGCTGTACCTGCCCTGGGAGTGTTTGATGAGACAGTGTAGAGGGAGCTTTACTCTGTATCTTACCCGTGCTGTACCTGCCCTGGGAGTGTTTGATGGGACAGTGTAGAGGGAGCTTTACTCTGTATCGAACCCGTGCTGTACCTGCCCTGGGAGTGTTTGATGGGACAGTGTAGAGGGAGCTTTACTCTGTATCTAACCCGTGCTGTACCTGCACTGGGACTGTTTGATGGGACAGTGTAGAGGGAGCTTTACTCTGTATCTAACCCGTGCTGTACCTGCCCTGGGAGTGTTTGATGGGACAGTGTAGAGGGAGCTTTACTCTGTATCTAACCCGTGCTGTACCTGCCCTGGGAGTGTATGATGGGACAGTGTAGAGGGAGCTTTACTCTGCATCTAACCCCGTGCTGTACCTGCCCTGGGAGTGTTTGATGGGGCAGTGCAGAGGGAGTTTTACTCTGTATCTAACCCGTGCTGTACCTGCCCTGGGAGTGTTTGATGGGACAGTGTAGAGGGAGCTTTACTCTGTATCTAACCCGTGCTGCACCTGCCCTGGGAGTGTTTGATGGGACAGTGTAAAGGGAGCTTTACTCTGTATCTAGCCCGTGCTGTACCTGCCCTGGGAGTGTTTGATGGGACAGTGTAGAGGGAGCTTTACTCTGTATCTAACCCGTGCTGTGCCTGCCCTGGGAGTGTTTGATGGGATAGTGTAGAGGGAGCTTTACTCTGTATCTAACCCGTGCTGTACCTGCCCGGCGAGTGTTTGATGGGACAGTGTAGAGGGAGCTTCACTCTGTATCTAACCCGTGCTGTACCTGCCCTGGGAGTGTTTGATGGGACAGTGTCGAGGGAGCTTTACTGTGTATCTAACCCGTGCTGTACCTGCCCTGGGAGTGTTTGATGGGACAGTGTAGAGGGAGCTTTACTCTGTATCTAACCCGTGCTGTACCTGTCCTGGGAGTGTTTGATGGGACAGTGTCGAGGGAGCTTCACTCTGTATCTAACCCGTGCTCTTCCTGCCCTGGGAGTGTTTGATGGGACAGTGTAGAGGGAGCTTTACTCTGCATCTAACCCCGTGCTGTACCTGCCCTGGGATTGTTTGATGGGACAGTGTAGAGGGAGCTTTACTCTGTATCTAACCTCGTGCTGTACCTGCCCTGGGAGTGTTTGATGGGACAGTGTAAAGGGAGCTTTACTCTGTATCTAGCCCGTGCTGTACCTGCCCTGGGAGTGTTTGATGGGACAGTGCAGAGGGAGCTTTACTCTGTATCTAACCTGTGCTGTACCTGCCCTGGGAGTGTTTGATGGGGCAGTGTAGAGGTAGCTTTACTCTGTATCTAACCCCGTGCTGTACCTGCCCTGGGAGTGTTTGATGGGACAGTGTAGAGGGAGCTTTACTCTGTATCTAACCCGTGCTGTACCTGCCCTGGGAGTGTTTGATGGGACAGTGTAGAGGGAGCTTTACTCTGTATCTAACCTCGTGCTGTACCTGCCCTGGGAGTGTTTGATGGGACAGTGTAGAGGGAGCTTTACTCTGTATCTAACCCGTGCTGTACCTGCCCTGGGAGTGTTTGATGGGACAGTGTAGAGGAAGCTTTACTCTGTATCTAACCCATGCTGTACCTGCCCTGGGAGTGTTTGATGGGACAGTGCAGAGGGAGCTTTACTCTGTATCTAACCTGTGCTGTACCTGCCCTGGGAGTGTTTGATGGGACAGTGTAGAGGGAGCTTTACTCTGTATCTAACCCGTGCTGTACCTGCCCTGGGAGTGTTTGATGGGACAGTGTAAAGGGAGCTTTACTCTGTATCTAGCCCGTGCTTTACCTGCCCTGGGAGTGTTTGATGGGACAGTGTAGAGGGAGCTTTACTCTGTATCTAACCCGTGCTGTGCCTGCCCTGGGAGTGTTTGATGGGATAGTGTAGAGGGAGCTTTACTCTGTATCTAACCCGTGCTGTACCTGCCCTGGGAGTGTTTGATGGGGACAGTGTAGAGGGAGCTTTACTCTGTATCTAACCCGTGCTGTGCCTGCCCTGGGAGTGTTTGATGGGATAGTGTAGAGGGAGCTTTACTCTGTATCAACCACTGCTGTACCTGCACTGGGAGTGTTTGATGGGACACTGTAGAGGGAGCTTTACTCTGTATCTAACCCGTGCTGTACCTGCCCTGGGGATGGGACAGTGTAGTGGGAGCTTTACTCTGTATCTAACCCGTGCTGTACCTGCCCTGGGAGTGTATGATGGGACAGTGTCGAGGGAGCTTTACTCTGCATCTAACCCCGTGCTGTACCTGCCCTGGGAGTGTTTGATGGGACAGTGTAGAGGGAGCTTTACTCTGTATCTAACCCATGCTGTACCTGCCCTGGGAGTGTTTGATGGGACAGTGTAGAGGGAGCTTTACTCTGTAGCTAACCCGTGCTGTACCTGCCCTGGGTTACTGCTCCCACAATCAGTACCAAACCAGGTGTTCACTTACCGATATGATTTCAGCCTTGGAGATATTTGGAGCAATGCTCCTCATGAACAGCGAGCAGGTTTTGTGAAGCGGCCGAGGTTTGGGAGTGACATCAATCTCTTTCTCCTTCTCCTTCTCCTTCTCCTTCTCTTTCTCTTTCTCTTTCTCTTTCTCCTTCTCTTTCTCTTTCTTTTCCTCCTTGGGTTTTTCTTTGTGTTTTTCCTCCTCCTCTTTTTTCTCCGCTTTTGGCTCATCTGTACAGCAACAGAAAGCATTAGCAACCAGACACCAGCAGCCAGCTGTCCAGGGATTATTCCTGGTGGATCTTCCTCCCCACCCCACCCCCCCCTACCCCTCTCTAACCTAGGGCATAAGAACATAAGAATTAGGGGCAGATTTGGTCTCTGGGTATAAGCGGTCCCTGGATTTGGTCCTTGGGTATAAGTGGTCCCTGGATTTGGTCTTTGGGTATAAGTGGTCCCTGGATTTGGTCTCTGGGTATAAGTGGTCCCTGGATTTGGTCTTTGGGTATAAGTGGTCCCTGGATTTGGTCTTTGGGTATAAGTGGTCCCTGGATTTGGTCTTTGGGTATAAGTGGTCCCTGGATTTGGTCTCTGGGTATAAGTGGTCCCTGGATTTGGTCTTTGGGTATAAGTGGTCCCTGGATTTGGTCTTTGGGTATAAGTGGTCCCTGGATTTGGTCTTTGGGTATAAGTGGTCCCTGGATTTGGTCTTTGGGTATAAGCGGTCCCTGGATTTGGTCTCTGGGTATAAGCGGTCCCTGGATTTGGTCTTTGGGTATAAGTGGTCCCTGGATTTGGTCTTTGGGTATAAGTGGTCCCTGGATTTGGTCTTTGGGTATAAGCGGTCCCTGGATTTGGTCTTTGGGTATAAGTGGTCCCTGGATTTGGTCTTTGGGTATAAGCGGTCCCTGGATTTGGTCTTTGGGTATAAGCGGTCCCTGGATTTGGTCTTTGGGTATAAGCGGTCCCTGGATTTGGTCTTTGGGTATAAGTGGTCCCTGGATTTGGTCTTTGGGTATAAGTGGTCCCTGGATTTGGTCTTTGGGTATAAGCGGTCCCTGGATTTGGTCTTTGGGTATAAGTGGTCCCTGGATTTGGTCTTTGGGTATAAGCGGTCCCTGGATTTGGTCTCTGGGTATAAGCGGTCCCTGGATTCGGTCTCTGGGTATAAGCGGTCCCTGGATTTGGTCTTTGGGTATAAGCGGTCCCTGGATTCGGTCTCTGGGTATAAGTGGTCCCTGGATTTGGTCTTTGGGTATAAGTGGTCCCTGGATTTGGTCTCTGGGTATAAGCGGTCCCTGGATTCGGTCTCTGGGTATAAGCGGTCCCTGGATTTGGTCTTTGGGTATAAGTGGTCCCTGGATTTGGTCTCTGGGTATAAGTGGTCCCTGGATTTGGTCTCTGGGTATAAGCGGTCCCTGGATTTGGTCTTTGGGTATAAGCGGTCCCTGGATTTGGTCTTTGGGTATAAGTGGTCCCTGGATTTGGTCTCTGGGTATAAGTGGTCCCTGGATTTGGTCTTTGGGTATAAGCGGTCCCTGGATTTGGTCTTTGGGTATAAGTGGTCCCTGGATTTGGTCTTTGGGTATAAGCGGTCCCTGGATTTGGTCTTTGGGTATAAGTGGTCCCTGGATTTGGTCTTTGGGTATAAGCGGTCCCTGGATTTGGTCTTTGGGTATAAGCGGTCCCTGGATTCGGTCTCTGGGTATAAGTGGTCCCTGGATTTGGTCTCTGGGTATAAGCGGTCCCTGGATTTGGTCTCTGGGTATAAGCGGTCCCTGGATTTGGTCTTTGGGTATAAGTGGTCCCTGGATTTGGTCTTTGGGTATAAGCGGTCCCTGGATTTGGTCTTTGGGTATAAGCGGTCCCTGGATTTGGTCTCTGGGTATAAGCGGTCCCTGGATTTGGTCTTTGGGTATAAGTGGTCCCTGGATTTGGTCTTTGGGTATAAGCGGTCCCTGGATTTGGTCTTTGGGTATAAGCGGTCCCTGGATTTGGTCTCTGGGTATAAGTGGTCCCTGGATTTGGTCTTTGGGTATAAGTGGTCCCTGGATTTGGTCTTTGGGTATAAGTGGTCCCTGGATTTGGTCTCTGGGTATAAGTGGTCCCTGGATTTGGTCTCTGGGTATAAGCGGTCCCTGGATTTGGTCTCTGGGTATAAGTGGTCCCTGGATTTGGTCTTTGGGTATAAGTGGTCCCTGGATTTGGTCTTTGGGTATAAGTGGTCCCTGGATTTGGTCTTTGGGTATAAGTGGTCCCTGGATTTGGTCTTTGGGTATAAGTGGTCCCTGGATTTGGTCTTTGGGTATAAGTGGTCCCTGGATTTGGTCTTTGGGTATAAGTGGTCCCTGGATTTGGTCTCTGGGTATAAGTGGTCCCTGGATTTGGTCTTTGGGTATAAGCGGTCCCTGGATTTGGTCTTTGGGTATAAGTGGTCCCTGGATTTGGTCTCTGGGTATAAGCGGTCCCTGGATTTGGTCTCTGGGTATAAGTGGTCCCTGGATTTGGTCTTTGGGTATAAGCGGTCCCTGGATTTGGTCTTTGGGTATAAGTGGTCCCTGGATTTGGTCTTTGGGTATAAGCGGTCCCTGGATTTGGTCTTTGGGTATAAGTGGTCCCTGGATTTGGTCTTTGGGTATAAGCGGTCCCTGGATTTGGTCTCTGGGTATAAGTGGTCCCTGGATTTGGTCTTTGGGTATAAGTGGTCCTGGATTTGGTCTCTGGGTATAAGCGGTCCCTGGATTTGGTCTTTGGGTATAAGTGGTCCCTGGATTTGGTCTCTGGGTATAAGTGGTCCCTGGATTTGGTCTTTGGGTATAAGCGGTCCCTGGATTTGGTCTCTGGGTATAAGCGGTCCCTGGATTTGGTCTTTGGGTATAAGTGGTCCCTGGATTTGGTCTCTGGGTATAAGTGGTCCTGGATTTGGTCTTTGGGTATAAGTGGTCCCTGGATTTGGTCTTTGGGTATAAGTGGTCCCTGGATTTGGTCTTTGGGTATAAGTGGTCCCTGGATTTGGTCTTTGGGTATAAGCGGTCCCTGGATTTGGTCTCTGGGTATAAGTGGTCCCTGGATTTGGTCTTTGGGTATAAGTGGTCCCTGGATTTGGTCTTTGGGTATAAGTGGTCCCTGGATTGGTCTTTGGGTATAAGTGGTCCCTGGATTTGGTCTTTGGTATAAGCGGTCCCTGGATTTGGTCTTTGGGTATAAGTGGTCCCTGGATTTGGTCTTTGGGTATAAGCGGTCCCTGGATTTGGTCTATGGGTATAAGTGGTCCCTGGATTTGGTCTTTGGGTATAAGTGGTCCCTGGATTTGGTCTCTGGGTATAAGTGGTCCCTGGATTTGGTCTCTGGGTATAAGCCGGTCCCTGGATTTGGTCTCTTGGGTATAAGCGGTCCCTGGATTTGGTCTCTGGGTATAAGTGGTCCCTGGATTTGGTCTTTGGGTATAAGTGGTCCCTGGATTTGGTCTTTGGGTATAAGTGGTCCCTGGATTTGGTCTCTGGGTATAAGTGGTCCCTGGATTTGGTCTTTGGGTATAAGCGGTCCCTGGATTTGGTCTTTGGGTATAAGTGGTCCCTGGATTTGGTCTTTGGGTATAAGTGGTCCCTGGATTTGGTCTTTGGGTATAAGTGGTCCCTGGATTTGGTCTCTGGGTATAAGCGGTCCCTGGATTTGGTCTCTGGGTATAAGCGGTCCCTGGATTTGGTCTTTGGGTATAAGTGGTCCCTGGATTTGGTCTTTGGGTATAAGCGGTCCCTGGATTTGGTCTTTGGTATAAGTGGTCCCTGGATTTGGTCTTTGGGTATAAGCGGTCCCTGGATTTGGTCTCTGGGTATAAGTGGTCCCTGGATTTGGTCTCTGGGTATAAGAGGTCCCTGGATTTGGTCTTTGGGTATAAGCGGTCCCTGGATTTGGTCTCTGGGTATAAGCGGTCCCTGGATTTGGTCTTTGGGTATAAGTGGTCCCTGGATTTGGTCTTGGGTATAAGCGGTCCCTGGATTTGGTCTTTGGGTATAAGTGGTCCCTGGATTTGGTCTATGGGTATAAGTGGTCCCTGGATTTGGTCTCTGGGTATAAGCGGTCCCTGGATTTGGTCTTTGGGTATAAGTGGTCCCTGGATTTGTGTCCTCTGGGTATAAGCGGTCCCTGGATTTGGTCTTTGGGTATAAGTGGTCCCTGGATTTGGTCTCTTTGGGTATAAGCGGTCCCTGGATTTGGTCTTGGGTATAAGTGGTCCCTGGATTTGGTCTTTGGGTATAAGCGGTCCCTGGATTTGGTCTTTGGGTATAAGTGGTCCCTGGATTTGGTCTCTGGGTATAAGCGGTCCCTGGATTTGGTCTTTGGGTATAAGTGGTCCCTGGATTTGGTCTTATGGGTATAAGTGGTCCCTGGATTTGGTCTTTGGGTATAAGCGGTCCCTGGATTTGGTCTCTGGGTATAAGTGGTCCCTGGATTTGGTCTCTGGGTATAAGTGGTCCCTGGATTTGGTCTTTGGGTATAAGCGGTCCCTGGATTTGGGTCTTTGGGTATAAGTGGTCCCTGGATTTGGTCTCTGGGTATAAGTGGTCCCTGGATTTGGTCTCTGGGTATAAGCGGGTCCCTGGATTTGGTCTTTGGGTATAAGTGGTCCCCTGGATTTGGTCTTTGGGTATAAGTGGTCCTGGATTTGGTCTTTGGGTATAAGTGGTCCCTGGATTTGGTCTTTGGTATAAGTGGTCCTGGATTTGGTCTTTGGGTATAAGTGGTCCCTGGATTTGGTCTTTGGGTATAAGTGGTCCCTGGATTCGGTCTCTGGGTATAAGTGGTCCCTGGATTTGGTCTTTGTGGTATAAGTGGTCCCTGGATTTGGTCTTTGGGTATAAGTGGTCCCTGGATTTGGTCTTTGGGTATAAGTGGTCCCTGGATTTGGTCTTTGGGTATAAGTGGTCCCTGGATTTGGTCTTTGGGTATAAGTGCGGTCCCTGGATTTGGTCTTGGGTATAAGTGGTCCCTGGATTTGGTCTTTGGGTATAAGTGGTCCTGGATTGTGGTCTTTGGGTATAAGCGGTCCCTGGATTTGGTCTTTGGGTATAAGTGGTCCCTGGATTTGGTCTTTGGTATAAGCGGTCCCTGGATTTGGTCTTTGGGTATAAGTCGGTCCCTAGATTTGGTCTTTGGGTATAAGTGGTCCCTGGATTTGGTCTTTGGGTATAAGCGGTCCCTGGATTTGGTCTTTGGGTATAAGCGGTCCCTGGATTTGGTCTTTCGGTATAGCGGTCCCTGGATTTGGTCTTGGTATAAGTGGTCCCTGGATTTGGTCTCTGGGTATAAGTGGTCCCTGGATTTGGTCTCTGGGTATAAGCGGTCCTGGATTTGGTCTTTGGGTATAAGTGGTCCCTGGATTTGGTCTTTGGGTATAAGTGGTCCCTGGATTTGGTCTTTGGGTATAAGTGGTCCCTGGATTTGGTCTCATGGGTATAAGTGGTCCCTGGATTTGGTCTTTGGGTATAAGCGGTCCCTGGATTTGGTCTCTGGGTATAAGTGGTCCCTGGATTTGGTCTTTGGGTATAGTGGTCCCTGGATTTGGTCTCTTGGGTATAAGTGGGTCCCTGGATTTGGTCTTTGGGTATAAGCGGTCCCTGGATTTGGTCTCTGGGTATAAGTGGTCCCTGGATTTGGTCTTTGGGTATAAGTGGTCCCTGGATTTGGTCTCTGGGTATAAGTGGTCCCTGGATTTGGTCTTTGGGTATAAGTGGTCCCTGGATTTGGTCTTTG